>NW_026736674.1:0-62077 GCF_949786415.1 Peromyscus eremicus | reverse complement strand
GTTCAATTCTGCTTAGGAACCTGACAAGAACAGTAGATCCTCTATAGTCCAATACACTGTACTTGCTGGGAACAGACGCCAGTGCTATTTGTCCTGTGTATGGCAATGGCAGCGCAATAGTGACTCTTCTTACCCGAAAACAACTCTTGCTTGAGGGACCAGAAACTGCATGTGATTCAACTCCATTTAGACTGGGAAACAAAAGCTGGCTCACCTTACAAGAAACACACTGTGCTTTAGAGAAAAGAGCACTCTTCTACTGTACTGTGTTTCCTATGGGGTCCGAACAGTGAGCTTGCTCAGAACAAAAGAACTGTGTTTCCTACACACATGGGCCATATCTAGTTCAACTCTGCTTATGAAACTGGCAAGAACAATAGCTCCTCTTCCTTCCAATACACTGTACTTGCAGGGAAAAGACGCGAGTGCTATTTGCACTGTGTTTGGCAATGGAAGCGCAATAGTGACTTTCCTTACCAGAAAACTACTCTTGCTCGTAGGACAAAAAAGTGCATGTGACTCAACTCCATTTAGGACTAGGAAACAATCGCTAGCTCGACTTCCGAGAAACACACTCTGCTTTTGAGAAAAGAGCACTTTTCTACTCTACTGTGTTTCCGATAGAGCCAGAAGAGTGATCTTGCTCAGAACATTAAGACTGTGCTTCCTACACACATGGCCATATCTAGTTCAATTCTGCTTAGGAACCTGACAAGAACAGTAGATCCTCTTCTGTACAATACACTGTACTTGCTGGGAACAGACGCCAGTGCTATTTGTCCTGTGTATGGCAATGGCAGTGCAATAGTGACTCTTCTTACCATAAAACAACTCTTGCTCGTAGGACTAGAAACTGCATGTGATTCATCTCCATTTAGGACTGGGAAACAAACGCTAGCTCGCCTTACAAGAAACACACTCTGCTTTAGGGAAAAGAGCACTCTTCTACTCTATTGTGTTTCCCATAGGGCCAGAACAGTGAGCTTTCTCAGAACCAAAGAACTGTGCTTCCTACACACGGGCCATAACTAGTTCAACTCTGCTTAGAAAACTGACAAGAACAGTAGCTCCTCTTCAGTCCGATACACTGTACTTGCTGGGAACAAACTCGAGTGCTATTTGCACTGTGTATGGAAATGGCAGCGCAATAGTGACTCTTCTTACCAGAAAACAACTCTTGCTCGTAGGACCAGAAACTGCATGTGATTCAACTCCATTTAGGACTGGTAAACAAACTCTAGCTCGCTTTACAAGAAACACACTCTGCTTTTGAGAAAAGAGCACTCTTCTACTCTACTGTGTTTCCTATGGGGTCCGAACAGTGAGCTTGCTCAGAAAAAAGGAACTGTGCTTCCTACACACGGCCATATCTAGTTCAATTCTGCTTAGGAACCTGACCAGAGCAGTAGATCCTCTTCAGTCCAATACACTGTACTTGCTGGGAACAGACGCCAGGGCTATTTGTCCTGTATATGGCAATGGCAGTGCAATAGTGACTATTCTTACCCTAAAACAACTCTTGCTCGTAGGACCACAAACTGCATGTGATTCCACTCCATTTAGGACTGGGAAACAAACGCTAGCTCGCCTTACAAGAAACACACTCTGCTTTTGAGAAAAGAGCACTCTTCTACTCTACTGTGTTTCCTATGGGGTCCAAACAGTGAGGTTGCTCAGAACAAAAGAACTGTGCTTCCTACACACATGGACCATATCTAGTTCAACTCTGCTTAGGAAACTGACAAGAACAGTAGCTCCTATTCAGTCCAATACACTGTACTTGCTGGGAACAGACGCGAGTGCTATTTGCACTGTGTATGGCATTTAGAGCACAATAGTGACTCTTCTTACGAGAAAACAACTCTTGCTCATAGGACTAGAACCTGCATGTGATTCCACTCCATTTAGGACTGGGAAACAAACGCTAGGTCGCCTTACAAGAAACACACTCTGCTTTTGAGAAAAGAGCACTCTTCTACTCTACTGTGTTTCCTATGGGGTCCAAACAGTGAGCTTGGTCAGAACAAAAGAACTGTGCTTCCTACACACATGGACCATATCTAGTTCAACTCTGCTTAGGAAACTGACAAGAGCAGTAGCTCCTATTCAGTCCAATACACTGTACTTGCTGGGAACAGACGCGAGGGCTATTTGCACTGTGTATGGCATTTAGAGCGCAATAGTGACTCTTCTTACCAGAAAACAACTCTTGATCGTAGGACCAAAAACTGTCTGTGACTCACCTCCATTTAGGACTGGGAAACAAACGCGAGCTGGCCTTACAAGAAACACACTCTGCTTTAGAGAAAAGAGCACTCATCTACTCTACTGTGTTTCCTGTAGGGCCAGAACAGTGAGCTTGCTCAGAACAAAAGAACTGTGCTTCCTACACACACGGGCCATATCTAGTTCAACTCTGCTTAGGAAACTGACAAGAGCAGTAGCTCCTCTTCAGTTCAATACACTGTACTTGCTGGGAACAGACGCGAGTGCTATTTGTCCTGTGTAGGGCAATGGGAGCGCAATGTGACATTCCTTACCAGAAAAAAACTCTTGCTCGTAGGACGAGAAACTGCATGTGATTCAACTCCATTTAGGACTGGGAAACAAATGCTAGCTCGCCTTACATGAAACACACTCTGCTTTTGAGAAAAGTGCACTCTTCTACTCTACTGTGTTTCCTATGGGGTCCAAACAGTGAGCTTGCTCAGAACAAAAGAACTGTGCTTCCTACACACACGGGCCATATCTAGTTCAACTCTGCTTAGGAAAAAAACAAGAACAGTAGCTCCTCTTCAGTCGAATACACTGTACTTGCGGGGAACAGACGCGAGTGCTATTTGCACTGTGTATGGCAATTGGAGCACAATAGTGACTTGTCTTACCAGAAAACAACTCTTGCTCGTAGGACAAAAAACTGCATGTGACTCAACTCCATTAAGGACTGGGAAACAAATGCTAGCTCGACTTCCAAGAAACACACTCTGCTTTTGAGAAAAGAGCACTCTTCTACTCTACTGTGTTTCCCATGTGTTCCGAAAAGTGAGCTTGCTCAGAACAAAAAAATTGTGCTTCCTACACACACGGCTATATCTCGTTCAAGTCTGCTTAGGAACCTGACAAGAACAGTAGATCCTCTTCAGTCCAATACACTGTACTTGCTGGGAACAGACGCCAGTGCTATTTGTCTTGTGTAGGGCAATGGCAGCGCAATAGTGACTCTTCTTACCAGAAAACAACTCTTGGTCGTAGGACCAGAAACTGCATGTGATTCAACTCCATTTAGGACTGGGAAACAAACGCTAGCTCGCCTTACAAGAAACACACTCTGCTTTAGAGAAAAGAGCACTCTTCTACTCTACTGTGTTTCCTATGGGGTCCAAACAGTGAGCTTGTTCAGAACAAAAGAACTATGCTTCCTACACACACGGACCATATCTAGTTCAACTCTGCTTAGTAAACTGACAAGAACAGTAGCTCCTATTCAGTCCAATACACTGTACTTGCTGGGAAAAGACGCGAGTGCTATTTGCCTTGTGTAGGGCAATGGGAGCACAATAGTGACTTTCCTTACCAGAAAACAATTCTTGTTCATAGGACCAGAAACTGCATATGATTCAACTCCATTTAGGACTGGGAAACAAACGCTAGCTCGCCTTACAAAAACACACTCTGCTTTTGCGAAATAAGCACTCTTCTACTCTACTGTGTATCCTATAGGGCCAGAAGAGTGAACTTGCTCAGAACATAAGAACTGTGCTTCCTGCACACACGGCCATATCTAGTTCAATTCTGCTTAGGAACCTGAGAAGAACAGTAGATCCTCTTCATTACAATACACTGTACTTGCTGGGAACAGACGCCAGTGCTATTTGTCCTGTGTATGGCAATGGCAGCGCAATAGTGACTCTTCTTACCATAAAACAACTCGGGCTCGTAGGACTAGAAACTGCATGTGATTCAACTCCATTTAGGACTGGGAAACAAACGTTAGCTCCCCTTACAAGAAACACACTCTGCTTTAGGGAAAAGAGCACTCTTCTACTCTACTGTGTTTCCTATAGGGCCAGAACAGTGAGCTTGCTCAGAACAAAAGAACTGTGCTTCCTACACACGGGCCATAACTAGTTCAACTCTGCTTAGGAAACTGACAAGAACAGTAGCTCCTCTTCAGTCTGATACACTGTACTTGCTGGGAACAGACGCGAGTGCTATTTGCACTGTGTATGGCATTTAGAGCACAATAGTGACTCTTCTTACGAGAAAACAACTCTTGCTCATAGGACTAGAACCTGCATGTGATTGAACTCCATTTAGGACTGGGAAACAAACGCTAGGTCGCCTTACAAGAAACACACTCTGCTTTTGAGAAAAGAGCAATCTTCTACTCTACTGTGTTTCCTATGGGGTCCAAACAGTGAGCTTGGTCAGAACAAAAGAACTGTGCTTCCTACACACATGGACCATATCTAGTTCAACTCTGCTTAGGAAACTGACAAGAGCAGTAGCTCCTATTCAGTCCAATACACTGTACTTGCTGGGAACAGACGCGAGGGCTATTTGCACTGTGTATGGCATTTAGAGCGCAATAGTGACTCTTCTTACCAGAAAACAACTCTTGATCGTAGGACCAAAAACTGTCTGTGACTCACCTCCATTTAGGACTGGGAAACAAACGCGAGCTGGCCTTACAAGAAACACACTCTGCTTCAGAGAAAAGAGCACTCATCTACTCTACTGTGTTTCCTGAAGAGACAGAACAGTGAGCTTGCTCAGAACAAAAGAACTGTGCTTCCTACACACACGGGCCATATCTAGTTCAACTCTGCTTAGGAAACTGACAAGAGCAGTAGCTCCTCTTCAGTTCGATACACTGTACTTGCTGGGAACAGACGCGAGTGCTATTTGTCCTGTGTAGGGCAATGGGAGCGCAATGTGACATTCCTTACCAGAAAAAAACTCTTGCTCGTAGGACGAGAAACTGCATGTGATTCAACTCCATTTAGGACTGGGAAACAAATGCTAGCTCGCCTTACATGAAACACACTCTGCTTTTGAGAAAAGTGCACTCTTCTACTCTACTGTGTTTCCTATGGGGTCCAAACAGTGAGCTTGCTCAGAACAAAAGAACTGTGCTTCCTACACACACGGGCCATATCTAGTTCAACTCTGCTTAGGAAAAAAACAAGAACAGTAGCTCCTCTTCAGTCGAATACACTGTACTTGCGGGGAACAGACGCGAGTGCTATTTGCACTGTGTATGGCAATTGGAGCACAATAGTGACTTGTCTTACCAGAAAACAACTCTTGCTCGTAGGACAAAAAACTGCATGTGACTCAACTCCATTAAGGACTGGGAAACAAATGCTAGCTCGACTTCCAAGAAACACACTCTGCTTTTGAGAAAAGAGCACTCTTCTACTCTACTGTGTTTCCCATGTGTTCCGAAAAGTGAGCTTGCTCAGAACAAAAAAATTGTGCTTCCTACACACACGGCTATATCTCGTTCAAGTCTGCTTAGGAACCTGACAAGAACAGTAGATCCTCTTCAGTCCAATACACTGTACTTGCTGGGAACAGACGCCAGTGCTATTTGTCTTGTGTAGGGCAATGGCAGCGCAATAGTGACTCTTCTTACCAGAAAACAACTCTTGGTCGTAGGACCAGAAACTGCATGTGATTCAACTCCATTTAGGACTGGGAAACAAACGCTAGCTCGCCTTACAAGAAACACACTCTGCTTTAGAGAAAAGAGCACTCTTCTACTCTACTGTGTTTCCTATGGGGTCCAAACAGTGAGCTTGTTCAGAACAAAAGAACTATGCTTCCTACACACACGGACCATATCTAGTTCAACTCTGCTTAGTAAACTGACAAGAACAGTAGCTCCTATTCAGTCCAATACACTGTACTTGCTGGGAAAAGACGCGAGTGCTATTTGCCTTGTGTAGGGCAATGGGAGCACAATAGTGACTTTCCTTACCAGAAAACAATTCTTGTTCATAGGAGCAGAAACTGCATATGATTCAACTCCATTTAGGACTGAGAAACAAACGCTAGCTCGCCTTACAAAAACACACTCTGCTTTTGCGAAATAAGCACTCTTCTACTCTACTGTGTATCCTATAGGGCCAGAAGAGTGAACTTGCTCAGAACATAAGAACTGTGCTTCCTGCACACACGGCCATATCTAGTTCAATTCTGCTTAGGAACCTGAGAAGAACAGTAGATCCTCTTCATTACAATACACTGTACTTGCTGGGAACAGACGCCAGTGCTATTTGTCCTGTGTATGGCAATGGCAGCGCAATAGTGACTCTTCTTACCATAAAACAACTCGGGCTCGTAGGACTAGAAACTGCATGTGATTCAACTCCATTTAGGACTGGGAAACAAACGTTAGCTCCCCTTACAAGAAACACACTCTGCTTTAGGGAAAAGAGCACTCTTCTACTCTACTGTGTTTCCTATAGGGCCAGAACAGTGAGCTTGCTCAGAACAAAAGAACTGTGCTTCCTACACACGGGCCATAACTAGTTCAACTCTGCTTAGGAAACTGACAAGAACAGTAGCTCCTCTTCAGTCTGATACACTGTACTTGCTAGGAACAGACGCGAATGCTATTTGCACTGTGTATGGCAATGGGAGCACAATAGTGACTTTCCTTACCAGAAAACAACTCTTGCTCGTAGGACCAGAAACTGCATGTGATTCAACTCCATTTAGGACTGGGAAACAAATGCTAGCTCGCCTTACAAGAAACACACTCTGCTTTTGAGAAAAGTACACTCTTCTACTCTACTGGGTTTCCTATGGTGTCCGACAGTGAGCCTGCTCAGTACAAAAGAACTGTGCTTCCTACACACACGGCCATATCTAGTTCAAATCTGCTTAGGAACCTGACATGAACAGTAGATCCTCTTCAGTCCAATACACTCTACTTGCTGGGAACAGACGCCAGTGCTATTTGTCCTGTGTATGGCAATGGCAGCTCAATAGGGACTCTTCTTACCAGAAAACAACTCTTGCTCGTAGGACGAGAAACTGCATGTGATTCAACTCCATTTAGGACTGGAAAACAAACTCTAGCTCGCTTTACAAGAAACACACTCTGCTTTTGAGAAAAGAGCACTCTTCTACTCTACTGTGTTTCCTATAGGGCCAGAACAGTGAGCTTGCTCAGAAAAAAAGAACTGTACTTCCTACACACACGGGCCATGCCTAGTTCAACTCTGCTTAGGAAACTGACAAGAACAGTAGCTCCTCTTCAGTCCAATACACTGTATTTGCGGGGAACAGACGCGAGTGCTATTTGCACTGTGTATGGCAGTTGGAGCACAATAGTGACTCGTCTTACCAGAAAACAACTCTTGCTCGTAGGACAAACAACTGCATGTGACTCAAATCCATTTAGGACTGGGAAACAAACGCTAGCTCGCCTTACAAGAAACACACTCTGCTTTTGAGAAAAAAGCACTCTTCTACTCTACTGTGTTTCCTATGGGGTCCGAGAAGCGAGTTTCCTCAGAACAAAAGAACTGTGCTTCCTACACACACGGCCATATCTAGTTCAATTCTTCTTAGGAACCTGACAAGAACAGTAGATCCTCTTCAGTCCACTACACTGTATTTGCTGGGAACAGACGCCAGTGCTATTAGTCCTGTGTATGGCAATGGCAGCGCAATAGTGACTCTTCTTACCAGAAAACAACTCTTGCTCATAGGACGAGAAACTGCATGTGATTCAACTCCATTTAGGACTGGGAAACAAAAGCTAGCTCACCTTACAAGAAACACACTCTGCTTTAGAGAAAAGAGCACTCTTCTACTCTACTGTGTTTCCTATAGGGTCCGAACAGTGAGCTTGCTCAGAACAAAAGGACTGTGCTTCCTACACACGGGCGATATCTAGTTCAACTCTGATTAGGAAACTGACAAGAACAGTAGCTCCTCTTCAGTCTGATACACTGTACTTGCTGGGAACAGACGCGAGTGCTATTTGCACTGTGTATGGCAATGGGAGTGCAATAGTGAGTTTCCTTACCAGAAAACAACTCTTGCTCGTAAGACCAGAAACTGCATGTGATTCAACTCCATTTAGGACTGGGAAACAAATGCTAGCTCACCTTACATGAAACACACTCTGTTTTTTTTAGAAAAGAGCACTCTTCTACTCTACTGTGTTTCCTATGGGGTCCGAACAGTGAGCTTGCTCAGAACAAAAGAACTGTGCTTCCTAAACACACGGGCCATATCTAGTTCAACTCTGCTTAGGAAACTGAGAAAAACAGTAGCTCCTCTTCAGTCCAATACACTGTACTTGCTGGGAACAGACGGGAGGGCTATTTGCACTGTGTATGGCAATGGGAGCGCAATAGTGACTTTCCTTACCAGAAAACAACTCTTGCTCCTAGGACCAGAAACTGCATGTGATTCAACTCCATTTAGGACTGGGAAAGAAATGCTAGCTCGCCTTACAAGAAACACACTCTGCTTTAGAGAAAAGAGCACTCTTCTACTCTACTGTGTTTCCTATGGGGTCCAAACAGTGAGCTTGTTCAGAACAAAAAAACTATGCTTCCTACACACGGAACATATCTAGTTCAACTCTGCTTAGTAAACTGACAAGAACAGTAGCTCCTATTCAGTCCAATACACTGTACTTGCTGGGAAAAGACGCGAGTGCTATTTGCCTTGTGTAGGGCAATGGGAGCACAATAGTGACTTTCCTTACCAGAAAACAACTCTTGCTCGTAGGACCAGAAACTGCATGTGATTCCACACCATTTAGAACTGGGAAACAAACGCTAGCTCGCCTTACAAGAAAGACACTCTGCTTTAGAGAAAAGAGCACTCTTCTACTCTACTGTGTTTCCTATGGGGTCCAAACAGTGAGCTTGCTCAGAACAAAAGATCTGTGCTTCCTACACACACGGGCTATACCAGTTCAACTCTGCTTAGGAAACTGACAAGAACAGCAGCTCTTCTTCAGTCCAATACACTGTATTTGCGGGGAACAGACGCGAGTGCTATTTGCACTGTGTATGGCAATTGGAGCACAATAGTGACTCGTCTTACCAGAAAACATCTCTTGCTCATAGGACAAACAACTGCATGTGACTCAAATCCATTTAGGACTGGGAAACAAATGCTAGCTCGCCTTACAAGAAACACACTCTGCTTTTGAGAAAAAAGCACTCTTCTACTCTACTGTGTTTCTTATGGGGTCCGAAAAGCGAGTTTCCTCAGAACAAAAGAACTGTGCTTCCTACACAAACGGCCATATCTAGTTCAATTCTTCTTAGGAACCTGACAAGAACAGTAGATCCTCTTCAGTCCACTACACTGTACTTGCTGGGAACAGACGCCAGTGCTATTAGTCCTGTGAATGGCAATGGCAGCGCAATAGTGACTCTTCTTACCAGAAAACAACTCTTGCTCATAGGACCAGAAACTGCATGTGATTCCACTCCATTTAGTACTGGGAAACAAAAGCTAGCTCACCTTACAAGAAACACACTCTGCTTTAGAGAAAAGAGCACTCTTCTACTCTACTGTGTTTCCTATAGGGTCCGAACAGTGAGCTTGCTCAGAACAAAAGCACTGTGCTTCCTACACACGGGCCATATCTAGTTCAACTCTGCTTAGGAAACTGACAAGAACAGTAGCTCCTCTTCAGTCTGGTACACTGTACTTGCTGGGAACAGACGCGAGTGCTATTTGCACTGTGTATGGCAATGGGAGCGCAATAGTGACTTTCCTTACCAGAAAACAACTCTTGCTCGCAAGACCAGAAACTGCATGTGATTCAACTCCATTTAGGACTGGGAAACAAATGCTAGCTCACCTTACATGAAACACACTCTGTTTTTTTTAGAAAAGAGCACTCTTCTACTCTACTGTGTTTCCTATGGGGTCCGAACAGTGAGCTTGCTCAGAACAAAAGAACTGTGCTTCCTAAACACACGGACCATATCTAGTTCAACTCTGCTTAGTAACCTGACAAGAACAGTAGCTCCTATTCAGTCCAATACACTGTACTTGCTGGGAAAAGACGCGAGTGCGATTTGCCTTGTGTAGGGCAATGGGAGCACAATAGTGACTTTCCTTACCAGAAAACAATTCTTGTTCATAACACCAGAAACTGCATATGATTCAACTCCATTTAGGACTGGGAAACAAACGCTAGCTCGCCTTACAAAAACACACTCTGCTTTTGAGAAATAAGCACTCTTCTACTCTACTGTGTATCCTATAGGGCCAGAAGAGTGAACTTGCTCAGAACATAAGACCTTTGCTTCCTACACACACGGCCATATCTAGTTCAATTCTGCTTAGGAACCTGACAAGAACAGTAGATCCTCTTCATTACAATACACTGTACTTGCTGGGAAGAGACGCCAGTGCTATTTGTCCAGTGTATGGCAATGGCAGCGCAATAGTGACTCTTCTTACCATAAAACAACTCGTGCTCGTAGGACTATAAACTGCATGTGATTCAACTCCATTTAGGACTGGGAAACAAACGCGAGCTGGCCTTACAAGAAACACACTCTGCTTTAGGGAATTGAGCACTCTTCTACTCTACTGTGTTTCCTATAGGGCCAGAACAGTGAGCTTGCTCAGAACAAAAGAACTGTGCTTCCTACACACGGGCCATAACTAGTTCAACTGTGCTTAGAAAACTGACAAGAACAGTAGCTCCTTTCAGTCTGATACACTGTACTTGCTGGGAACAGACGCGAGTGCTATTTGCACTGTGTATGGCAATGGGAGCGCTATAGTGACTTTCCTTACCAGAAAACAACTCTTGCTCGTAGGACCAGAAACTGCATGTGATTCAACTCCATTTAGGACTGGGAAACAAATGCTAGCTCGCCTTTCAAGAAACACACTCTGCTTTTGAGAAAAGAGCACTCTTCTACTCTACTGGGTTTCCTATGGTGTCCGACAGTGAGCTTGCTCAGAACAAAAGAACTGTGCTTCCTACACACACGGCCATATCTAGTTCAAATCTGCTTAGGAACCTGACAAGAACAGTAGATCCTCTTCAGTCCAATACACTGTACTTGCTGGGAACAGACGCCAGTGCTATTTGTCCTGTGTATGGCAATGGCAGCTCAATAGTGACTCTTCTTACCAGAAAACAACTCTTGCTCGTAGGACAAGAAACTGCATGTGATTCAACTCCATTTAGGACTGGAAAACAAACTCTAGCTCGCTTTACAAGAAACACACTCTGCTTTTGAGAAAAGAGCACTCTTCTACTCTACTGTGTTTCCTATAGGGCCAGAACAGTGAGCTTTCTCAGAAAAAAAGAACTGTACTTCCTACAAACACGGGCCATATCTAGTTCAAGTCTGGTTAGGAAACTGAGAAGAAAAGTAGCTCCTTTTCAGTCCAATACAATGTACATGGTGGGAACAGACGCCAATGCTATTTGCCCTGTGTATGGCAATGGGAGCGCAATAGTGACTTTCCTTACCAGAAAACAACTCTTGCTCGTAGGACCAGAAACTGCATGTGATTCCACTCCATTTAGAACTGGGAAACAAACGCTAGCTCGCCTTACAAGAAACACACTCTGCTTTAGAGAAAAGAGGACTCTTCTACTCTACTGTGTTTCCTATGGGGTCCAAACAGTGAGCTTGCTCAGAACAAAAGATCTGTGCTTCCTACACACACGGGCCCTACCTAGTTCAACTCTGCTTAGGAAACTGACAAGAACAGTAGCTCCTCTTCAGTCCAATACACTGTATTGGCGGGGAACAGACGCGAGTGCTTTTTGCACTGTGTAAGGCAATGGCAGCTCAATAGTGACTCTTCTTATCAGAAAACAACTCTTGCTCGTAGGACCAGAAACTGCATGTGATTCAACTCCATTTAGGACTGGAAAACAAACTCTAGCTCGCTTTACAAGAAACACACTCTGCTTTTGAGAAAAGAGCACTCTTCTACTCTACTGTGTTTCCTATAGGGCCAGAACAGTGAGCTTGCTCAGAAAAAAAGAACTGTACTTCCTACAAACACGGGCCATATCTAGTTCAAGTCTGGTTAGGAAACTGAGAAGAAAAGTAGCTCCTTTTCAGTCCAATACAATGTACATGGTGGGAACAGACGCCAATGCTATTTGCCCTGTGTATGGCAATGGGAGCACAATAGTGACTCGTCTTACCAGAAAACAACTCTTGCTCGTAGGACAAACAACTGCATGTGACTCAAATCCATTTAGGACTGGGAAACAAACGCTAGCTCGCCTTACAAGAAACACACTCTGCTTTTGAGAAAAAAGCACTCTTCTACTCTACTGTGTTTCCTATGGGGTCCGAAAAGCGAGTTTCCTCAGAACAAAAGAACTGTGCTTCCTACACACACGGCCATATCTAGTTCAATTCTGCTTAGGAACCTGACAAGAACAGTAGATCCTCTTCAGTCCACTACACTGTACTTGCTGGGAACAGACGCCAGTGCTATTAGTCCTGTGTATGGCAATGGCAGCGCAATAGTGACTCTTCTTACCAGAAAACAACTCTTGCTCGTAGGACCAGAAACTGCATGTGATTCAACTCCATTTAGTACTGGGAAACAAAAGCTAGCTCACCTTACAAGAAACACACTCTGCTTTAGAGAAAAGAGCACTCTTCTACTCTACTGTGTTTCCTATAGGGTCCGAACAGTGAGCTTGCTTAGAAAAAAAGGACTGTCCTTCCTACACACGGGCCATAACTAGTTCAACTCTGCTTAGGAAACTGACAAGAACAGTAGCTCCTCTTCAGTCTGATACACTGTACTTGCTGGGAACAGACGTGAGTGCTATTTGCACTGTGTATGGCAATGGGAGTGCAATAGTGACTTTCCTTACCAGAAAACAACTCTTGCTCGTAAGACCAGAAACTGCATGTGATTCAACTCCATTTAGGACTGGGAAACAAATGTTAGCTCACCTTACATGAAACACACTCTGTTTTTTTTAGAAAAGAGCACTCTTCTACTCTACTGTGTTTCCTATGGGGTCCGAACAGTGAGCTTGCTCAGAACAAAAGAACTGTGCTTCCTACACACACGGGCCATATCTAGTTCAACTCTGCTTAGGAAACTGACAAGAACAGTAGCTCCTCTTCCGTCCAATACACTGTACTTTCGGGGAACAGACGCGAGAGCTATTTGCACTGTGTATGGCAATTGGAGCACAATAGTGACATATCTTACCAGAAAACAACTCTTGCTCGTAGGAAAAAAACTGCACGTGACACAACTCCATTTACGACTGGGAAACAAATGCTATCTCGACTTCCAAGAAACACACTCTGCTTATGAGAAAAGAGCACTCTTCTACTCTACTGTGTTTCCTATGTGTTCCGAACAGTGAGCTTGCTCAGAACAAAAAAACTGTGCTTCCTACACACACGGCCATATCTAGTTCAATTCTGCTTAGCAACCTGACAAGAACAGTAGATCCTCTTCAGTCCAATACACTGTACTTGCTGGGAACAGACGCCAGTGCTATTTGTCCTGTGTATGGCAAAGGCAGCGCAATAGTGACTCTTCTTACCAGAAAACAACTCTTGCTCGTAGGACCAGACACTGCATGTGATTCAACTCCATTTAGGACTGGGAATCAAACTCTAGCTCGCTTTAAAAGAAACACACTCTGCTTTTGAGAAAAGAGCACTCTTCTACTCTACTGTGTTTCCTATAGGGCCAGAACAGTGAGCTTGCTCAGAAAAAAAGAACTGTACTTCCTACACACACGGGACATATCTAGTTCAACTCTGCTTAGGAAACCGAGAAGAACAGTAGCTCCTGTTCAGTCCAATACACTGTACTTGCTGGGAACAGATGGGAGGGCTATTTGTACTGTGTATGGCAATGGGAGCACAATAGTGACTTTCCTTACCAGAAAACAACTCTTGCTCGTAGGACCAGAAACTGCATGTGATTCAACTCCATTTAGGACTGGGAAACAAACGGTAGCTCGCCTTACAAGAAACACACTCTGCTTTTGAGAAAAGAGCACTCTTCTACTCTACTGTGTTTCCTATGGGGTCCGAACAGTGAGCTTGCTCAGAACAAAAGAACTGTGCTTCCTACACACGGGCCATACCTAGTTCAACTCTGCTTAGGAAACTGACAAGAACAGTAGCTCCTCTTCCGTCCGATATACTATACTTGCGGGGAACAGACGCGAGTGCTATTTGCACTGTGTATGGCATTGGAGCACAATAGTGACTCGTCTTACCAGAAAACAACTCTTGCTCGTAGGACAAAAAACTGCATGTGACTCAACTCCATTTAGGACTGGGAAACAAACGCTAGCTCGACTTACAAAAAACACACTCTGCTTTTGAAGAAAAGAGCACTCTTCTACTCTACTGTGTATCCTATGGGGTCCGAACAGTGAGCTTGCTCAGAACAAAAGAACTGTGCTTCCTACACACATGGCCATATCTAGTTCAATTCTGCTTAGGAACCTGACAAGAACAGTAGATCCTCTATAGTCCAATACACTGTACTTGCTGGGAACAGACGCCAGTGCTATTTGTCCTGTGTATGGCAATGGCAGCGCAATAGTGACTCTTCTTACCCGAAAACAACTCTTGCTTGAGGGACCAGAAACTGCATGTGATTCAAGTCCATTTAGACTGGGAAACAAAAGCTGGCTCACCTTACAAGAAACACACTGTGCTTTAGAGAAAAGAGCACTCTTCTACTGTACTGTGTTTCCTATGGGGTCCGAACAGTGAGCTTGCTCAGAACAAAAGAACTGTGTTTCCTACACACATGGGCCATATCTAGTTCAACTCTGCTTATGAAACTGGCAAGAACAATAGCTCCTCTTCCTTCCAATACACTGTACTTGCAGGGAAAAGACGCGAGTGCTATTTGCACTGTGTTTGGCAATGGGAGCGCAATAGTGACTTTCCTTACCAGAAAACTACTCTTGCTCGTAGGACAAAAAAGTGCATGTGACTCAACTCCATTTAGGACTAGGAAACAATCGCTAGCTCGACTTCCGAGAAACACACTCTGCTTTTGAGAAAAGAGCACTTTTCTACTCTACTGTGTTTCCGATAGAGCCAGAAGAGTGATCTTGCTCAGAACATTAAGACTGTGCTTCCTACACACATGGCCATATCTAGTTCAATTCTGCTTAGGAACCTGACAAGAACAGTAGATCCTCTTCTGTACAATACACTGTACTTGCTGGGAACAGACGCCAGTGCTATTTGTCCTGTGTATGGCAATGGCAGTGCAATAGTGACTCTTCTTACCATAAAACAACTCTTGCTCGTAGGGCTAGAAACTGCATGTGATTCATCTCCATTTAGGACTGGGAAACAAACGCTAGCTCGCCTTACAAGAAACACACTCTGCTTTAGGGAAAAGAGCACTCTTCTACTCTATTGTGTTTCCCATAGGGCCAGAACAGTGAGCTTTCTCAGAACCAAAGAACTTTGCTTCCTACACACGGGCCATAACTAGTTCAACTCTGAATGGAAAACTGACAAGAACAGTAGCTCCTCTTCAGTCCGATACACTGTACTTGCTGGGAACAAACTCGAGTGCTATTTGCACTGTGTATGGAAATGGGAGCGCAATAGTGACTTTCCTTACCAGAAAACAACTCTTGCTCGTAGGACCAGAAACTGCATGTGATTCAACTCCATTTAGGACTGGGAAACAAATGCTAGCTCGCCTTACAAGAAACACACACTGCTTTTGAGAAAAGAGCACACTTCTGCTGTACTGTGTTTCCTATGGGGTCCGAACAGTGAGCTTGCTCAGAACAAAAGAACTGTGCTTTCTACACACACGGGCCATATCTAGTTCAACTCTGCTTAGGAAACAAACAAGAACAGTAGCTCCTCTTCAGTCCGATACACTGTACTTGCGGGGAACAGACGCGAGTGCTATTTGCACTGTGTTTGGCATTGGAGCACAATAGTGACTCGTCTTACCAGAAAACAACTCTTGCTCATAGGACAAAAAACTGCATGTGAATCAACTCCATTTAGGACTGGGAAACAAACGCTAGCACGCCTTACATGAAACACACTCTTGTTTTGAGAAAAGAGCACTCTTCTACTCTACTGTGTTTTCTATGGGGTCCGAACAGTGAGCTTGCTCAGAACAAAAGAACTGTGCTTCCTACACACACGGCCATATCTAGTTCAACTCTGCTTAGTAAACTGACATGAACAATAGCTCCTCTTCCTTCCAATACACTGTACTTGCAGAGAACAGACGCGAGTGCTATTTGCACTGTGTATGGCAATTGGAGCACAATAGTGACTTGTCTTACCAGAAAACAACTCTTGCTCGTAGGACAAAAAACTGCATGTGACTCAACTCCATTTAAGACTAGGAAACAAACGCTAGCTCGACTTCCAAGAAACACACTCTGCTTTTGAGAAAAGAGCACTCTTCTACTCTACTGTGTTTCCTATAGAGCCAGAAGAGTGAACTTGCTCAGAACATTAGAACTGTGCTTCCTACACACACGGCCATATCTAGTTCAATTCTGCTTGGGAACCTGACAAGAACAGTACATCCTCTTCTGTACAATACACTGTACTTGCTGGGAACAGACGCCAGTGCTATTTGTCCTGTGTATGGCAATGGCAGCTCAATAGTGACTCTTCTTACCAGAAAACAACTCTTGCTTGTAGGACCAGAAACTGCATGTGATTCAACTCCATTTAGGACTGGGAAACAAAAGCTAGCTCACCTTACAAGAAACACACTCTGCTTTAGATAAAAGAGCACTCTTCTACGCTACTGTGTTTACTATAGGGCCGGAACAGTGAGCTTGCTCAGAACAAAAAAACTGTGCTTCCTACACACATGGGCCATATCTAGTTCAACTCTGCTTAGGAAACTGACAAGAACAATAGCCCCTCTTCCTTCCAATACACTGTACTTGCAGGGAACTGACGCGAGAGCTATTTGCACTGTGTATGGCAATTGGAGCACAATAGTGACTTGTCTTACCAGAAAACAACTCTTGCTCGTAGGACAAAAAACTGCATGTGACTCAACTCCATTGAGGACTGGGAAACAAATGCTAGCTCGAATTACAAGAAACACACTCTGCTTTTGAGAAAAGAGCACTCTTCTACTCTACTGTGTTTCCTATGGGGTCCGAACAGTGAGCTTGCTCAGAACAAAAGAACTGTGCTTCCTACACACACGGCCATATCTAGTTCACTTCTGCTTAGGAACCTGACAAGAACAGTAGATCCTCTTCAGTCCAATACACTGTACTTGCTGGGAACAGACGCCAGTGCTATTTGTCCTGTGTATGGCAATGGCAGCGCAATAGTGACTCTTCTTACCAGAAAACAACTCTTGCTTGTAGGACCAGAAACTGCATGTGATTCAACTCCATTTAGGACTGGGAAACAAAAGCTAGCTCACCTTACAAGAAACACGCTCTGCTTTAGAGAAAAGAGCACTCTTCTACTCTACTGTGTTTCCTATCGGGCCAGAACAGTGAGCTTGCTCAGAACAAAAGAACTGTGCTTCCTACACACGGGCCATATCTAGTTTAACTCTGCTTAGGAAACTGACAAGAACAGTAGCTCCTCTTCAGTCCGATACACTGTACTTGCTGGGAACAGAGGCCAGTGCTATTTGCACTGTGTATGTCAATGGGAGCGCAATAGTGACTTTCCTTACCAGAAAACAACTCTTGCTCGTAAGACCAGAAACTGCATGAGATTCAACTCCATTTAGGACTGGGAAACAAATGCTAGCTCGCCTTACATGAAACACACTCTGCTTTTGAGAATAGAGCACTCTTCTACACTACTGTGTTTCCTAAGGGGTCCGAATAGTGAGCTTGCTCAGAACAAAAGAACTGTGCTTCCTACACACACGGGCCATATCTAGTTCAACTCTGCTTAGTAAACTGACAAGAACAATAGCTCCTCTTCCTTCCAATACACTGTACTTGCAGGGAACAGATGCGAGTGCTATTTGCACTGTGTATGGCAATTGGAGCACAATAGTGACTTGTCTTACCAGAAAACAACTATTGCTCGTAGGACAAAAAACTGCATGTGACTCAACTCCATTTAGGACTAGGAAACAAACGCTAGCGCGGCTTCCAAGAAACACACTCTGCTTTTGAGAAAAGAGCACTCTTCTACTCTACTTTGTTTCCTATAGAGCCAGAAGAGTGAACTTGCTCAGAACATTAGAACTGTGCTTCCTACACACACGGCCATATCTAGTTCAAGTCTGCTTAGGAACCTGACAAGAACAGTAGATCCTCTTCTGTACAATACACTGTGCTTGCTGGGAACAGACGCCAGTGCTATTTGTCCTGTGTATGGCAATGGCAGCGCAATAGTGACTCCTCTTACCATAAAACAACCCTTGCTCGTAGGATTAGAAACTGCATGTGATTCAACTCCATTTAGGATGGGAAACAAACGCTAGCTCGACTTACAAGAAACACACTCTCCTTTAGGGAAAAGAGCACTCTTCTACTCTATTGTGTTTCCTATAGGGCCAGAACAGTGAGCTTGCTCAGAACAAAAGAACTGTGCTTTCTACACACGGGCGATAACTAGTTCAACTCTGCTTAGGAAACTGACAAGAACAGTAGCTCCTCTTCAGTCCGATACACTGTACTTGCTGGGAACAGACGCCAGTGCTATTTGTCCTCTGTATGGCAATGGCAGCGCAATAGTGACTCTTCTTACCAGAAAACAACTCTTGCTTTTAGGACCAGAAACTGCATGGGATTCAAATCCATTTAGGACTGGGAAACAAACGCTAGCTCGACTTACAAGAAACACACTCTGCTTTTGAGAAAAGAGCACTCTTCTACTCTACTGTGTTTCCTATGGGGTCCGAACAGTGAGCTTGCTCAGAACAAAAGAACTGTGCTTCCTACACACACGGCCATATATAGTTCACTTCTGCTTAGGAACTTGACAAGAACAGTAGATCCTCTTCAGTCCAATACATTGTACTTGCTGGGAACAGACGCCAGTGCTATTTGTCCTCTGTATGGCAATGGCAGCGCAATAGTGACTCTTCTTACCAGAAAACAACTCTTGCTTGTAGGACCAGAAACTGCATGGGATTAAACTCCATTTAGGACTGGGAAACAAATGCTAGCTCGCCTTACAAGAAACACACTCTGCTTTTGAGAAAAGAGCACTCTTCTACTCTACTGTGTTTCCTATGGGGTCCGAACAGTGAGATTGCTCAGAACAAAAGAACTGTGTTTCCTACACACATGGGCCATATCTAGTTCAACTCTGCTTAGGAAACTGACAAGAACAACAGCTCCTCTTCCTTCCAATACACTGTATTTGCAGGGAACAGACGCGAGTGCTATATGCCCTGTGTATGGCAATGGGAGCGCAATATTGACTTTCCTTACCAGAAATCAACTCTTGCTCTTAGGACCAGAAACTGCATGTGATTCAACTCCATTTAGGAATGGGAAACAAACGCTAGCTCGCCTTACAAGAAACACACTCTGCATTTGAGAAAAGAGCACTCTTCTACCCTACTGTGTTTCCTATGGTGTCCAAACAGTGAGCTTGCTCAGAACAAAAGAACTGTGCTTCCAACACACATGGCCATATCTAGTTCAATTCTGTTTAGGAACCTGACAAGAACAGTAGATCCTCTTCAGTCCAATACACTGTACTTGCTGGGAACAGACGCCAGTGCTATTTGTCCTGTGTATGGCAATGGCAGCGCAATAGTGACTCTTCTTACCATAAAACAACTCATGCTCTTAGGACTAGAAACTGCATGTGATTCAACTCCATTTAGGACTGGGAAACAAACGCTAGCTCGCCTTACAAGAAACACACACTGCTTTAGAGAAAAGAGCACTCTTCTACTCCACTGGGTTTCCTATAGGGCCAGAACAGTGAGCTTGCTCAAAACAAAATAACTGTGCTTCCTACACACGGGCCATAACTAGTTCAACTCTGCTTAGGAAACTGACATGAACAGTAGCTCCTCTTCAGTCCGATACAGACACGAGTGCTATTTGCACTGTGTATGGCAATGGGAGCGCAATAGTGACTTTCCTTACCAGAAAACAACTCTTGTTCATAGGACCAGAAACTGCATGTGATTCAACTCCATTTAGGACTGGGAAACAAGTGCTAGCTCGCCTTACATGAAACACATTCTGCTTTTGAGAAAAGAGCACTCTTCTACTCTACTGTGTTTCCTATGTGTTCCGAAAAGTGAGCTTGCTCAGAACAAAAAAACTGTGCTTCCTACACACAAGGCCATATCTAGTTCAAGTCTGCTCAGGAACCTGACAAGAACAGTAGATCCTCTTCAGTCCAATACACTGTACTTGCTGGGAACAGACGCCAGTGCTATTTGTCCTGTGTATGGCAATGGCAGCGCAATAGTGACTCTTCTTACCAGAAAACAACTCTTGCTCGTAGGACCAGAAACTGCATGTGATTCAACTCCATTTAGGACTGGGAAACAAATGCTAGCTCGCCTTACATGAAACACACTCTGCTTTTGAGAAAAGAGCACTCTTCTACTCTACTGTGTTTCCCATGGGGTCCGAACAGTGAGCTTGCTTGGAACGAAAGAACTTGCTTCCTACACACACGGGCCATATCTAGTTCAACTCTGCTTAGGAAACTGACAAGAACAGTAGCTCCTCTTCAGTCCAATACACTTTACTTGCAGGGAACAGACGCGAGTGCTATTTGCACTGTGTATGGCAATTGGAGCACAATAGTGACTCGTCTTACCAGAAAACAACTGTTGCTCGTAGGACAAAAAACTGCATGTGACTCAACTCCATTTAGGACTGGGAAACAAACGCTAGCTCGCCTTACAAGAAACACACTCTGCTTTAGAGAAAAGAGCACTCTTCTACTCTACTGTGTTTCCTATGGTGTCCAAACAGTGAGCTTGCTCAGAACAAGAGAACTGTGCTTCCTACACACACGGACCATATGTAGTTCCACTCTGCTTAGGAAACTGACAAGAACAGTAGCTCCTCTTCAGTCCGATACACTGTACTTGTTGGGAACAGATGCGAGTGCTATTTGCACTGTGTATGGCAATGGGAGCGCTATAGTGACTTTCCTTACCAGAAAACAACTCTTGCTTGTAGGACCAGAAACTGCATGTGATTCAACTCCATTTAGGACTGGGAAACAAATGCTAGCTCGCCTTACAAGAAACACACTCTGCTTTTGAGAAAAGAGCACTCTTCTACTCTACTGTGTTTCCTATGGGGTCTGAACAGGGACCTTGCTCAGAACAAAAGAACTGTGCTTTCTACACACACGGGCCATATCTAGTTCAACTCTGCTTAGGAAACAAACAAGAACAGTAGCTCCTCTTCAGTCCAATACACTGTATTTGTGGGGAACAGACGCGAGTGCTATTTGCACTGTGTATGGCATTGGAGTACAATAGTGACTCGTCTTACCAGAAAACAACTCTTGCTCGTAGGACAAAAAACTGCATGTGACTCAACTCCATTTAGGACTGGGAAAAAATGCTAGCTCGACTTACAAGAAACACACTCTGCTTTTGAAAAAAGAGCACTCTTCTACTCTACTGTGTTTCCTATGGGGTCCGAACAGTGAGCTTGCTCAGAAAAAAAGAACTGTGCTTCCTACACACACGGCCATATCTAGTTCAATTCTGCTTAGGAACCTGACAAGAACAGTAGATCCTCTTCAGTCCAATACACTGTAATTGCTGGGAACAAACGCTTGTGCTATTTGTCCTGTGTTTGGCAATGGCAGCGCAATAGTGACTCTTCTTACCAGAAAACAACTCTTGCTTGTAGGCCCAGAAACTGCATGTGATTCAACTCCATTTAGGACTGGGAAACAAAAGCTGGCTCACCTTACAATAAACACACTCTGCTTTAGAGAAAAGAGCACTCTTCTACTCTACTGTGTTTCCTATAGAGCCAGAACAGTGAGCTTGCTCAGAACATAAGAACTGTGCTTCCTACACATGGGCCATATCTAGTTCAACTCTGCTTAGGAAAATGACAAGAACAGTAGCACCTCTTCAGTCCGATACACTGTACTTGCTGGGAACAGACGCGAGTGCTATTTGCACTGTTTATGTCAATGGGAGCGCAATAGTGACTTTCCTTACCAGAAAACAACTCTTGCTCGTAAGACCAGAAACTGCATGAAATTCAACTCCATTTAGGACTGGGAAACAAATGCTAGCTCGCCTTACATGAAACACACTGTGCTTTTGAGAAAAGAGCACTCTTCTACTCTACTGTGTTTCCTATGGGGTCCGAACAGTGAGCTTGCTCAGAACAAAAGAATGTGCTTCCTACACACACCGACCATATCTAGTTCAACTCTGCTTATGAAACTGACAAGAACAGTAACTCCTCTTCCGTCCAATACACTGTACTTGCTGGGAAAAAACAGGAGGGCTATTTGCACTGTTTATGGCAATGGGAGTGCAATATTGACTTTCCTTACCAGAAAACAACTCTTGCTCGTAGGACCAGAAACTGCATGTGATTCCACTCCATTTAGGAATGGGAAAAAAACGCTAGCTCGCCTTAAAAGAAACACACTCTGCTTTTGAGAAAAAAGCACTCTTCTACTCTACTGTGTTTCCTATGGGGTCCGAACAGTGAGCTTGCTCAGAACAAAAAAACTGTGCTTCCTACACACACGGCCATATCTAGTTCAAGTCTGCTTAGGAACCTGACAAGAACAGTAGATCCTCTTCAGCCCAATACACTGTACTTGCTACGAACAGATGCCAGTGCTATTTGTCCTGTGTATGGCAATGGCAGCGCAATAGTGACTCTTCTTACCACAAAACAACTCTTGCTCGTAGTTCCAGAAACTGCATAGGATTCAACTCCATTTTTGACTGGGACAAAAACGCTTGCTCGCTTTACAAGAAACACACTCTGCTTTAGAGAAAAGAGCACTCTTCTACTCTACTGTGTTTCCTATGTGTTCCGAACAGTGAGCTTGCTCAGAACAAAAGAACTGTGCTTCCTACACACACAGCCATATCTAGTTCAATTCTGCTTAGGACCCTGACCGGAGCAGTAGATCCTCTTCAGTCCAATACACTGTACTTGCTGGGAACAGACGCCAGTGCTATTTGTCCTGTAGGTGGCAATGGCAGCGCAATAGTGACTATTCTTACCATAAAACAACTCTTGCTCGTAGGACCACAAACTGCATGTGATTCCACTCCATTTAGGACTGGGAAACAAACGCTAGCTCGCCTTACAAGAAACACACTCTGCTTTTGAGAAAAGAGCACTCTTCTACTCTACTGTGTTTCCTATGGGGTCCAAACAGTGAGCTTGGTAAGAACAAAAGAACTGTGCTTCCTACACACATGGACCATATCTAGTTCAACTATGCTTAGGAAACTGAGAAGAACAGTAGCTCCTATTCAGTCCAATACACTGTACTTACTGGGAACAGACGCGAGTGCTATTTGCACTTTGTATTGCATTTAGAGCGCAATAGTGACTCTTCTTACCAGAAAAAAACTCTTGTTCGTAGGACCAGAAACTGCATGTGATTCAACTCCATTTAGGACTAGGAAACAAACGCTAGCTCGCCTTAAAAAACACACTCTGCTTTTGAGAAAAGAGCACTCTTCTACTCTACTGTGTTTCCTATAGGGCCAGAACAGTGAGCTTGCTCAGAACATAAGAACGGTGCTTCCTACACACACGGGCCATATCTAGTTCAACTCTGCTTAGGAAACTGACAAGAACAGTAGCTCCTCTTCAGTCCGATACACTGTACTTGCTGGGAACAGACGCGAGAGCTATTTGCACTATGTATCAAGGGTAGCGCAATAGTGACTTTCCTTACCAGAAAACAACTCTTGCTCTTAGGACCAGAATCTGCATGTGATTCAACTCCATTTAGGACTGCGAAACAAACGCTAGCTCGCCTTACAAGAAACACACTCTGCTTTTGAGAAAAGAGCACTCTTCTACTCTACTGTATTTCCTATGGTGTCCGAACAGTGAGCTTGCTCAGAACATAAGAACTGTGCTTCCTACACACACGGCCATATCTAGTTCAATTCTGCTTAGGAACCTGACAAGACCAGTAGATCCTCTTCAGTCCAATACACTGTACTTGCTGGGAACAGACGCCAGTGCTATTTGTACTGTGTTTGGCAATGGCAGCGCAACAGTGACTCTTCCTACCATAAAACAACTCTTGCTATTAGGACAAGAAACTGCATGTGATTCAACTCCATTTAGGACTGGGAAACAAACGCTAGCTCGCCTTACAAGAAACACACTCTGCTTTTGAGAAAAGAGCACTCTTCTACTCTACTGTGTTTCCTATGGGGTCCGAACAGTGAGCTTGCTCAGAACAAAAGAACTGTGCTTCCTACACACACGGCCATATCTAGTTCAATTCTGCTTAGGAACCTGACCAGAGCAGTAGATCCTCTTCAGTCCAATACACTGTACTTGCTGGGAACAGACGCCAGTGCTATTTGTCCTGTATATGGCAATGGCAGTGCAATAGTGACTATTCTTACCATAAAACAACTCTTGCTCGTAGGACCACAAACTGCATGTGATTCCACTCCATTTAGGACTGGGAAACAAACGCTAGCTAGCCTTACAAGAAACACACTCTGCTTTTGAGAAAAGAGCACTCTTCTACTCTACTGTGTTTCCTATGGTGTCCAAACAGTGAGCTTGGTCAGAACAAAAGAACTGTGCTTCCTACACACATGGACCATATCTAGTTCAACTCTGCTTAGGAAACTGAGAAGAACAGTAGCTCCTATTCAGTCCAATACACTGTACTTGCTGGGAACAGACACGAGTGCTATTTGCACTGTGTATGGCATTTAGAGCGCAATAGTGACTCTTCTTACCAGAAAACAACTCTTGATCGTAGGACCAAAAACTGTCTGTGACTCAACTCCATTTAGGACTGGGAAACAAACGCGAGCTGGCCTTACAAGAAATACACTCTGCTTTAGAGAAAAGAGCACTCATCTACTCTACTGTGTTTCCTGTAGGGACAGAACAGTGAGCTTGCTCAGAACAAAAGAACTGTGCTTCCTACACACACGGGCCATATCTAGTTCAACTCTGCTTAGGAAACTGACAAGAGCAGTAGCTCCAATTCAGTTCGATACACTGTACTTGCTGAGAACAGACGCGAGTGCTATTTGCACTGTGTATGGCAATGGGAGCGCAATGTGACTTTCCTTACCAGAAAACAACTCTTGCTCGTCGGACAAGAAACTGCATGTGATTCAACTCCATTTAGGACTGGGAAAAAAATGCTAGCTCGCCTTACATGAAACACACTCTGCTTTTGAGAAAAGTGTACTCTTCTACTCTACTGTGTTTACTATGGGTTCCAAACAGTGAGCTTGCTCAGAACAAAAGAACTGTGCTTCCTACACACACGGGCCATATCTAGTTCAACTCTGCTTAGGAAAAAAACAAGAACAGTAGCTCCTCTTCAGTCGAATACACTGTACTTGCGGGGAACAGACGCGAGTGCTATTTGCACTGTGTATGGCAATTGGAGCACAATAGTGACTTGTCTTACCAGAAAACAACTCTTGCTCGTAGGACAAAAAACTGCATGTGACTCAACTCCATTTAGGACTGGGAAACAAATGCTAGCTCGACTTCCAAGAAACACACTCTGCTTTTGAGAAAAGAGCACTCTTCTACTCTACTGTGTTTCCCATGTGTTCCGAAAAGTGAGCTTGCTCAGAACAAAAAAATTGTGCTTCCTACACACACGGCCATATCTCGTTCAAGTCTGCTTAGGAACCTGACAAGAACAGTAGATCCTCTTCAGTCCAATACACTGTACTTGCTGGGAACAGACGCCAGTGCTATTTGTCCTGTGTAGGGCAATGGCAGCGCAATAGTGACTCTTCTTACCAGAAAACAACTCTTGCTTGTAGGACCAGAAACTGCATGTGATTCAACTCCATTTAGGACTGGGAAACAAACTCTAGCTCGCTTTACAAGAAACACACTCTGCTTTTGAGAAAAGAGCACTCTTCTACTCTACTGTGTTTCCTATGTGTTCCGAACAGTGAGCTTGCTCAGAACAAAAGAACTGTGCTTCATACACACACGGCCATAACTAGTTCAATTCGGCTTAGGAACCTGACCAGAGCAGTAGATCCTCTTCAGTCCGATACACTGTACTTGCTGGGAACAGACGCCAGTGCTATTTGTCCTGTATATGGCAATGGCAGCGCAATAGTGACTATTCTTACCATAAAACAACTCTTGCTCGTAGGACCACAAACTGCATGTGATTACACTCCATTTAGGACTGGGAAACAAACGCTAGCTCGCCTTACATGAAACACACTCTGCTTTTGAGAAAAGAGCACTCTTCTACTCTACTGTGTTTCCTATGGGGTCCAAACAGTGAGCTTGCTCAGAACAAAAGAACTGTGCTTCCTACACACATGGTCCATATCTAGTTCAACTCTGCTTAGGAAACTGACAAGAACAGTAGCTCCTATTCAGTCCAATACACTGTACTTGCTGGGAAAAGACGCGAGTGCTATTTGCCCTGTGTATGGCAATGGGAGCGCAATAGTGACTTTCCTTACCAGAAAACAACTCTTATTCATAGGACCAGAAACTGCATGTGATTCAACTCCATTTAGGACTGGGAAACAAACGCTAGCTCGCCTTACAATAAACCCACTCTGCTTTTGAGAAAAGAGCACTCTTCTACTGTACTGTGTTTCCTATGGGGTCCGAACAGTGAGCTTGCTCAGAACAAAAGAACTGTGCTTCCTACACACACAGCCATATCTAGTTCAATTCTGCTTAGGACCCTGACCGGAGCAGTAGATCCTCTTCAGTCCAATACACTGTACTTGCTGGGAACAGACGCCAGTGCTATTTGTCCTGTAGGTGGCAATGGCAGCGCAATAGTGACTATTCTTACCATAAAACAACTCTTGCTCGTAGGACCACAAACTGCATGTGATTCCACTCCATTTAGGACTGGGAAACAAACGCTAGCTCGCCTTACAAGAAACACACTCTGCTTTTGAGAAAAGAGCACTCTTCCACTCTACTGTGTTTCCTATGGGGTCCAAACAGTGAGCTTGGTAAGAACAAAAGAACTGTGCTTCCTACACACATGGACCATATCTAGTTCAACTCTGCTTAGGAAACTGAGAAGAACAGTAGCTCCTATTCAGTCCAATACACTGTACTTACTGGGAACAGACGCGAGTGCTATTTGCACTTTGTATGGCATTTAGAGCACAATAGTGACTCTTCTTACCAGAAAACAACTCTTGCTCGTAAGACCAGAAACTGCGTGAGATTCAACTCCATTTAGGACTGGGAAACAAATGCTAGCTCGCCTTACATGAAACACACTCTGCTTTTGAGAAAAGAGCACTCTTCTACTCTACTCTGCTTCCTATGGGGTCCGAACAGTGAGCTTGCTCAGAACAAAAGAACTGTGCTTCCTACACACATGGGCCATATCTAGTTCAACTCTGCTTAGGAAACTGACAAGAACAATAGCCCCTCTTCCTTCCAATACACTGTACTTGCAGGGAACTGACGCGAGAGCTATTTGCACTGTGTATGGCAATTGGAGCACAATAGTGACTTGTCTTACCAGAAAACAACTCTTGCTCGTAGGACAAAAAACTGCATGTGACTCAACTCCATTGAGGACTGGGAAACAAACGCTAGCTCCAATTACAAGAAACACACTCTGCTTTTGAGAAAAGAGCACTCTTCTACTCTACTGTGTTTCCTATGGGGTCCGAACAGTGAGCTTGCTCAGAACAAAAGAACTGTGCTTCCTACACACACGGCCATATCTAGCTCACTTCTGCTTAGTAACCTGACAAGAACAGTAGATCCTCTTCAGTCCAATACACTGTACTTGCTGGGAACAGACGCCAGTGCTATTTGTCCTGTGTATGGCAATGGCAGCGCAATAGTGACTCTTCTTACCAGAAAACAACTCTTGCTTGTAGGAACAGAAACTGCATGTGATTCAACTCCATTTAGGACTGGGAAACAAAAGCTAGCTCACCTTACAAGAAACACACTCTGCTTTTGAGAAAAGAGCACTCTTCTACTTTACTGTGTTTCCTATAGGGCCAGAACAGTGAGCTTGCTCAGAACAAAAGAACTGTGCTTCCTACACATGGGCCATATCTAGTTCAACTCTGCTTAGGAAACTGACAAGAACAGCAGCTCCTCTTCAGTCCGATACTCTGTACTTGCTGGGAACAGAGGCCAGTGCTATTTGCACTGTGTATGTCAATGGGAGCGCAATAGTGACTTTCCTTACCAGAAAACAACTCTTGCTCGTAAGACCAGAAACTGCATGAGATTCAACTCCATTTAGGACTGGGAAACAAATGCTAGCTCGCCTTACATGAAACACACTCTGCTTTTGAGAAAAGAGCACTCTTCTACTCTACTGTGTTTCCTATGGTGTCCGAACAGTGAGCTTGCTCAGAACAAAAGAACTGTGCTTCCTACACACACGGGCCATATCTAGTTCAACTCTGCTTAGTAAACTGACAAGAACAATAGCTCCTCTTCCTTCCAATACACTGTACTTGCAGGGAACAGATGCGAGTGCTATTTGAACTGTGTATGGCAATTGGAGCACAATAGTGACTTGTCTTACCAGAAAACAACTCTTGCTCGTAGGACAAAAAAGTGCATGTGACTCAACTCCATTTAGGACTAGGAAACAAACGCTAGCTCGACTTCCAAGAAACACACTCTGCTTTTGAGAAAAGAGCACTCTTCTACTCTACTTTGTTTCCTATAGAGCCAGAAGAGTGAACTTGCTCAGAACATTAGAACTGTGCTTCCTACACACACGGCCATATCTAGTTCAAGTCTGCTTAGGAACCTGACAAGAACAGTAGATCCTATTCTGTACAATACACTCTACTTGCTGGGAACAGACGCCAGTGCTATTTGTCCTCTGTATGGCAATGGCAGCGCAATAGTGACTCTTCTTACCAGAAAACAACTCTTGCTTGTAGGACCAGAAACTGCATGTGATTCAACTCCATTTAGGACTGGGAAACAAATGCTAGCTTGCCTCACAAGAAACACACTCTGCTTTTGAGAAAAGAGCACTCTTCTACTCTACTGTGTTTCCTATGGGGTTCGAACAGTGAGCTTGCTCAGAACAAAAGAACTGTGCTTTCTACACACACGGGCCATATCTAGTTCAACTCTGCTTAGGAAACAAACAAGAACAGTAGCTCCTCTTCAGTCCGATACACTGTATTTGCGGGGAACAGACGCGAGTGCTATTTGCACTGTGTATGGCATTGGAGCACAATAGTGACTCGTCTTACCAGAAAACAACTCTTGCTCGTAGGACAAAGAACTGCATGTGACTCAACTCCATTGAGGATTGGGAAACAAACGCTAGCTCCACTTCCAAGAAACACACTCTGCTTTTGAGAAAAGAGGACTCTTCTACTCTACTGTGTTTCCTATGTGTTCCGAACAGTGAGCTTGCTCAGAACAAAAGAACTGTGCTACCTACACACACGGCCATATCTAGTTCAATTCTGCTTAGGAACCTGACAAGAACAGTAGATCCTCTTCAGTCCAATACACTGTACTTGCTGGGAACAGACGCCAGTACTATTTGTCCTGTGTATGGCAATGGCAGCGCAATAGTGACTCTTCTTACCAGAAAAAAACTCTTGCTTGTAGGACCAGAAACTGCATGTGATTCAACTCCATTTAGGACTGGGAAACAAATGCTAGCTCGCCTTACATGAAACACACTCTGCTTTTGAGAAAAGAGCACTCTTCTACTCTACTGTGTTTCCTATGGGGTCCGAACAGTGAGCTTGCTCAGAACAAAAGAACTGTGCTTCCTACACACATGGGCCATATCTGGTTCAACTCTGCTTAGGAAACTGACAAGAACAGTAGCTCCTCTTCAGTCCGATACACTGTACTTGCAGGGAACAGACGCGAGAGCTATTTGCACTGTGTATGGCAATTGGAGCACAATAGTGACTCGTCTTACCAGAAAACAACTCTTGCACGTAGGACAAAAAACTGCATGTGACTCAACTCCATTTAAGACTGGGAAACAAACGCTAGCTCACCTTACAAGAAACACTCTGCTTTTGAGAAAAGAGCACTCTTCTACTCTACTGTGTTTCATATGGGGTCCGAACAGTGAGCTTGCTCAGAACAAAAGAACTGTGCTTCCTACACACACGGCCATATCTAGTTCAATTCTGCTTAGGAACCTGACAAAAAGAGTAGATACTCTTCAGTCCAATACACTGTACTTGTTGGGAACAGACGCCAGTGCTATTTGTCCTGTGTATGGCAATGGCAGCACAATAGTGACTCTTCTTATCAGAAAACAACTCTTGCTCGTAGGACCAGAAACTGCATGTGATTCCACTCCATTTAGGACTGGGAAACAAACTCTAGCTTGCTTTACAAGAAACAAACTCTGCTTTTGAGAAAAGAGCACTCTTCTACTCTACTGTGTTTCCTATAGGGCCAGAACAGTGAGCTTGTTCAGAACAAAAGAACTGTGCTTCCTACACACGGGCCATAACTAGTTCAACTCTGCTTAGGAAACTGACAAGAACAGTAGCTCCTCTTCAGTCCGTTACACTGTACTTGCTGGGAACAGACGCGAGTGCTATTTGCACTGTGTATGGCAATTGGAGCACAATAGTGACTTGTCTTACCAGAAAACAACTCTTGCTCGTAGGACAAAAAACTGCATGTGACTCAACTCCATTTAGGACTGGGAAAGAAATGCTAGCTCGCCTTACATGAAACACACTCTGCTTTTGAGAAAAGAGCACTCTTCTACTCTACTGTGTTTCCTATGGGGTCCAAACAGTGAGCTTGCTCAGAACAAAAGAACTGTGCTTGCTACACGCACGGACCATATCTAGTTCAATTCTGCTTAGTAAACTGAAAAGAACAGTAGCTCCTATTCAGTCCAATACACTGTACTTGCTGGGAAAAGACGAGAGTGCTATTTGCCTTGTAAAGTGCAATGGGAGCCCAATAGTGACTCTCCTTACCAGAAAACAACTCTTGTTCATAGGAGAAGAAACTGCATGTGATTCAACTCCATTTAGGACTAGGAAACAAATGCTAGCACGCCTTACAAAAACACACTCTGCTTTTGAGAAAAGAGCACTCTTCTACTCTACTGTGTTTCCTATGTGTTCCGAACAGTGAGCTTGCTCAGAACAAAAAAACTGTGCTTCTTACACACACGGGCTTATCTAGTTCAAGTCTGCTTAGGAACCTGACAAGAACAGTAGATCCTCTTCAGTCCAATACACTGTACTTCCTGGGAACAGACGCCAGTGCTATTTGTCCTGTGTATGGCAATGGCAGTGCAATAGTGTCTCTTCTTACCAGAAAACAACTCTTGCTCGTAGGACCAGAAACTGCATGTGATTCCACTCCATTTAGGACTGGGAAACAAACGCTAGCTCGCCTTAAAAGAAACACATTCTGCTTTTGAGAAAAGAGCACTCTTCTATTCTACTGTGTTTCCTATAGGGCCAGAACAGTGAGCTTGCTCAGAACAAAAGAACTGTGCTTCCTACACACACGGCCATATCTAGTTCAATTCTGCTTCGGAACCTGACAAGAACAGTAGATCCTCTTCAGTCCAATACACTGTAATTGCTGGGGACAGACGCGAGTGCTATTTGCCCTGTGTATGGCAATGGGAGCGCAATAGTGACGTTCCTTACCAGAAAACAACTCTTGCTCGTAAGACCAGAAACTTCATGTGATTCAACTTCTTTTAGGACGGGGAAACAAATGCTAGCTCGCCTTACATGAAACACACTCTGCTTTTGAGAAAAGAGCACTCTTCTATTCTACTGTGTTTCCTATGGGTTCCAAACAGTGAGCTTGCTCAGAACAAAAGAACTGTGCTTCCTACACACACGGGCCATATCTAGTTCAACTCTGCTTAGGAAACTGACAAGAACAGTAGCTCCCCTTCCGTCCAATACACTGTACTTGCGGGGAACAGACGCTGAGTGCTACTAGCACTGTGTATGGCAATGGGAGCGCAATAGTGACTTTCCTTACCAGAAAACAACTCTTGCTCGTAGGACAAAAAACTGCATGTGACTCAACTCCATTTAGGACTGGGAAACAAACGCTAGCTCGCCTTACAAGAAACACACTCTGCTTTTGAGAAAAGAGAACTCTTCTACTCCACTGTGTTTCCTATAGGGCCAGAACAGTGAGCTTGCTCAGAACAAAAGAAATGTGCTTCCTACACACGGCCATATCTAGTTCAATTCTGCTTAGGAACCTGACAAGGACAGTATATCCTCTTTAGTCAAGTACACTGTAATTACTGGTAACAGACGCCAGTGCTGTTTGTCCTGTGTATGGCAATGGCAGCGCAATAGTGACTCTTCATACCAGAAAACAACTCTTGCTCATAGGATCAGAAACTGCATGTGATTCAACACCATTTAGGACTGGGAAACAAAAGCTAGCTCATCTTACAAGAAACACGCTTTGCTTTAGAGAAAAGAGCACTCTTCTACTCTACTGTGTTTCCTATAGGGCCAGAATACTGAGCTTGCTCAGAACAAAAGAACTGTGCTTCCTACACATGGGCCATATCTAGTTCAACTCTGCTTAGGAAACTGACAAGAACAGTAGCTCCTCTTCCGTCCAATACACTGTACTTGCGGGGAACAGACGCGAGTGCTATTTGCACTGTGTATGGCAATTGGAGCACAATAGTGACTCGTCTTACCAGAAAACAACTCTTGCTCGTAGGACAAAAAACTGCATGTGACTCAACTCCATTTAGGACTGGGAAACAAACGCTAGCTCGCCTTACAAGAAACACACTCTGCTTTTGAGAAAAGAGAACTCTTCTACTCCACTGTGTTTCCTATAGTGCCAGAACAGTGAGCTTGCTCAGAACAAAAGAAATGTGCTTCCTACACACGGCCATATCTAGTTCAATTCTGCTTAAGAACCTGACAAGGACAGTATATCCTCTTTAGTCCAGTACACTGTAATTGCTGGGAACAGACACCAGTGCTGTTTGTCCTGTGTATGGCAATGGCAGCGCAATAGTGACTCTTCATACCAGAAAACAACTCTTGCTCGTAGGATCAGAAACTGCATGTGATTCAACACCATTTAGGACTGGGAAACAAAAGCTAGCTCATCTTACAAGAAACATGCTTTGCTTTAGAGAAAAGAGCACTCTTCTACTCTACTGTGTTTCCTATAGGGCCAGAATACTGAGCTTGCTCAGAACAAAAGAACTGTGCTTCCTACACATGGGCCATATCTAGTTCAACTCTGCTTAGGAACCTGACAAGAACAGTAGCTCCTCTTCAGTCCGATACACTGTACTTGCTGGGAACAGACGCCAGTGCTATTTGCACTGTGTATGGCAATGGGAGCGCAATAGTGACTTTCCTTACCAGAAAACAACTCTTGCTCGTAAGACCAGAAACTTCATGTGATTCAACTCCATTTAGGACTGGGAAACAAATGCTAGCTCGCCTTACATGAAACACACTCTGCGTTTGAGAAAAGAGCACTCTTCTACTCTACTGTGTTTCCTATGGGTTCCAAACAGTGAGCTTGCTCAGAACAAAAGAACTGTGCTTCCTACCCGCACGGACCATATCTAGTTCAATTGTGCTTAGTAAACTGACAAGAACAGTAGTTCCTATTCAGTCCAATACACTGTAAATGCTGGGAAAAGACTCGAGTGCTATTTGCCTTGTAAAGGGCAATGGGAGCGCAATAGTGACTTTCCTTACCAGAAAACAACTCTTGTTCATAGGACCAGAAACTGCATGTGATTCAACTCCATTTAGGACTAGGAAACAAACGCTAGCTCGCCTTACAAAAACACACTCTGCTTTTGAGAAAAGAGCACTCCTCTACTCTACTGTGTTTCCTATGTGTTCCAAAAAGTGAGCTTGCTCAGAACAAAAAAACTGTGCTTCCTACACACACGGCCATATCTAGTTCAAGTCTGCTTAGGAACCTGACAAGAACAGTAGATCCTCTTCAGTTCAATACACTGTACTTGCTGGGAACAGACGCCAGTGTTATTTGTCCTGTGTATGGCAATGGCAGCGCAATAGTGACTCTTCTTACCAGAAAACAAATCTTGCTCATAGGACCAGAAACTGCATGTGATTCAACTCCATTTAGGACTGGGAAACAAACGCTAGCTCGACTTGCAAGAAACACACTCTGCTTTTGAGAAAAGAGCACTCTTCTACTCTGCTGTGTTTCCTATGTGTTCCGAACAGTGAGCTTGCTCAGAACAAAAAAACTGTGCTTACTACACACACGGCCATATCTAGTTCAAATCTGCTTAGGAAACTGACATGAACAGTAGATCCTCTTCAGTCCAATACACTATACTTGCTGGGAACAGACGCCAGTGCTATTTGTCCTGTGTATGGCAATGGCAGCGCAACAGTGACTCTTCTTACCAGAAAACAACTCTTGCTCATAGTAATAGAAACTTCATGTGATTCAACTCCATTTAGGACTGGGAAACATACGCTAGCTTGCCTTACAAGAAACACACTCTACTATAGGGAAAAGAGCATTCTTCTACTCTATTGTGTTTCCTATAGTCCCAGAACAGTGAGCTTGCTCAGAACAAAAGACCTGTGCTTCCTACACACGGGCCATAACTAGTTCAACTCTGCTTAGGAAACTGACAAGAACAGTAGCTCCTCTTCAGTCCGATACACTGTACTTGCTGGGAACAGACACGAGTGCTATTTGCACTGTGTATGTCAATGGAAGCACAATAGTGACTTTCCTTACCAGAAAACAACTCTTGTTCGTAAGACCAGAAACTGCATGTGATTCAACTCCATTTAGGACTGGGAAAACAAACGCGAGCTCGCCTTACAAGAAACACACTCTGCTTTTGAGAAAAGAGCACTCTTCTACTCTAGTGTGTTTCCTATGTTGTCGGAACAGTGAGCTTGCTCAGAACAAAAGAACTGTGCTTCCTACACACACGGCCATATCTAGTTCAAGTCTGCTTAGGAACCTGACAAGAACAGTAGATCCTCTTCAGTCCAATACACTATACTTGCTGGGAACAGATGCCAGTGCTATTTCTCCTGTGTATGGCAAAGGCAACACAATAGTGACTCTTCTTACAAGAAAACAACTCTTGCTCGTAGGACCAGAAACTACATGTGATTCCACTCCATTTAGGACTGGGAAACAAACTCTAGCTCGCTTTACAAGAAGCACACTCTGCTTTTGAGAAAAGAGCACTTTTCTACTCTACTGTGTTTCCTAGGTGTTCCGAAAAGTGAGCTTGCTCAGAACAAAATAACTGTGCTTCCTACACACACGGCCATATCTAGTTCAAGTCTGCTTAGGAACCTGACAAGAACAGTAGATCCTCTTCAGTCCAATACAGTGTACTTGCTGGAAAGAGACACCAGTGCTATTTGTCCTGTGTGTGGCAATGGCAGCGCAATAGTGACTCTTCTTACCAGAAAACAACTCTTGCTTGTAGGACCAGAAACTGCATGTGAATCAACTCCATTTAGGACTGGCAAACAAAAGCTAGCTCACCTTACAAGAAACACACTCTGCTTTACAGAAAAGAGCACTCTTCTACTCTACTGTGTTTCCTATAGGGCCAGAACAGTGAGCTTGCTCAGAACAAAAGAACTGTGCTTCCTACACACGGCCATATCTAGTTCAATTCTGCTTAGGAACCTGACAAGGACAGTAGATCCTCTTCAGTCCAGTACACTGTAATTGCTGGGAACAGACTCGAGTGCTATTTGCACTGTGTATGGCAATTGGAGCACAATAGTGACTCGTCTTACCAGAAAACAACTCTTGCTCGTAGGACAAAAAACTGCATGTGACTCAACTCCATTTAGGACTGGGAAACAAACGCTAGCTCGCCTTTCAAGAAACGCACTCTGCTTTAGAGAAAAGAGCACTCTTCTACTCTACTGTGTTTCCTATAGGGCCAGAACAGTGAGCTTGCTCAGAACAAAAGAACTGTGCTTCCTACACACGGGCCATATCTAGTTCAACTCTGCTTAGGAAACTGACAAGAACAGTAGCTCCTCTTCAGTCCGATACACTGTACTTGCTGGGAACAGACGCGAGTGCTATTTGCACTGTGTATTGCAATGGGAGCGCAATAGTGACTTTCCTTACCAGAAAACAACTCTTGCTCGTAAGACCAGAAACTTCATGTGATTCAACTCCATTTAGGACTGGGAAACAAATGCTAGCTCGCCTTACATGAAACACACTCTGCTTTTGAGAAAAGAGCACTCTTCTACTCTACTGTGTTTCCTATAGGGCCAGAATATTGAGCTTGCTCAGAACAAAAGAACTGTGCTTCCTACACATGGGCCATATCTAGTTCAACTCTGCTTAGGAAACTGACAAGAACAGTAGCTCCTCTTCCGTCCAATACACTGTACTTGCGGGGAACAGACGCGAGTGCTATTTGCACTGTGTATGGCAATTGGAGCACAATAGTGACTTGTCTTACCAGAAAACAACTCTTGCTTGTAGGACAAAAAACTGCATGTGACTCAACTCCATTTAGAACTGGGAAACAAACGCTAGCTCGACTTCCAAGAAACACACTCTGCTTTTGAGAAAAGAGCACTCTTCTACTCTACTGTGTTTCCTATGGGGTCCAAACAGTGAGCTTGCTCAGAACAAAAGAACTGTGCTTCCTACATGCACGGACCATATCTAGTTCAATTCTGCTTAGTAAACTGACAAGAACAGTAGCTCCTATTCAGTCCAATACACTGTACTTGCTGGGAAAAGACGCGAGTGCTATTTGCCTTGTAAAGTGCAATGGGAGCGCAATAGTGACTTTACTTACCAGAAAACAACTCTTGTTCATAGGACAAGAAACTGCATGTGATTCAACTCCATTTAGGACTAGGAAACAAACGCTATCTCGCCTTACAAAAACACACTCTGCTTTTGAGAAAAGAGCACTCTTCAACTCTACTGTGTTTCCTATGTGTTCCGAAAAGTGAGCTTGCTCAGAACAAAAAAACTGTGCTTCCTACACACACGGCCATATCTAGTTCAAGTCTGCTTAAAAACCTGACAAGAACAGTAGATCCTCTTCAGTTCAATACACTGTACTTGCTGGGAACAGACGCCAGTGCTATTTGTCCTGTGTATGGCAATGGCAGCGTAATAGTGACTCTTCTTACCATAAAACAAATCTTGCTCGTAGGACCAGAAACTGCATGTGATTCCACTCCATTTAGGACTGGGAAACAAACTCTAGCTCGCTTTACAAGAAACACACTCTGCTTTTGAGAAAAGAGCACTCTTCTACTCTTCTGTGTGTCCTATAGGGCCAGAACAGTGAGCTTGCTCAGAAAAAAAGAACTGTACTTCCTACACACACGGGCCATATCTAGTTCAACTCTGCTTCGGAACCTAAGTAGAACAGTAGCTCCTATTCAGTCCAATACACTGTACTTGTTGGGAACAGACGGGAGAGTTATTTGCCCTGTGTATGGCAATGGGAGCGCAATAGTGACTATCCTTACCAGAAAACAACTCCTGCTCGTAGGACCAGAAACTGCATGTGATTCCACTCCATTTAGGACTGGGAAACAAACGCTAGCTCGCCTTACAAGAAACACATTCTGCTTTAGAGAAAAGAGCACTCTTCTACTCCACTGTGTTTCCTGTGGGGTCCAAACAGTGAGCTTGCTCAGAACAAAAGAACTGTGCTTCCTACACACGCGGGCCATATCTAGTTTAACTCTGCTTAGGAAACTGACAAGAACAGTAGCTCCTCTTCAGTCCGATACACTGTACTTGCTGGGAACAGACGTGAGAGCTAATGGCAAGGGGAGCACAATAGTGACTTTCCTTACCAGAAAACAACTCTTGCTATTAGGACCAGAAACTGCATGTGATTCAACTCCATTTAGGACTGGGAAACAAACGCTAGCTCGCCTTCCAAGAAACACACTCTGCTTTAGAGAAAAGAGCACTCTTCCACTCTACTGTGTTTCCTATAGGGCCAGAACAGTGAGCTTGCTCAGAACAAAAGAACTGTGCTTCCTACACGCTCGGACCATATCTAGTTCAATTCTGCTTAGTAAACTGACAAGAACAGTAGCTCTATTCAGTCCAATACACTGTACTTGCTGGGAAAAGACGCGAGTGCTATTTGCCTTGTAAAGGGCAATGGGAGCGCAATAGTGACTTTCCTTACCAGAAAACAACTCTTGTTCATAGGACCAGAAACTGCATGTGATTCAACTCCATTTAGGACTAGGAAACAAACGCTACCTCACCTTACAAAAACACACTCTGCTTTTGAGAAAAGAGCACTCTTCTACTCTACTGTGTTTCCTATGTATTCCGAAAAGTGAGCTTGATCAGAACAAAAGAACTGTGCTTCCTACGCACACGGCCATATCTAGTTCAAGTCTGCTTAGGAACCTTACAAGAACAGTAGATCCTCTACAGTCCAATACACTGTACTTGCTGGGAACAGACGCCAGTGCTATTAGTCCTGTGTATGGCAATGGCAGCGCAATAGTGACTCTTCTTACCATAAAACATCTTTTGCTCGTAGGACCAGAAACTGCATGTGATTCAACTCCATTTAGGACTGGTAAAAAAAGGCTAGCTCGCCTTACATGAAACACACTCTGCATTTGAGAAAAGAGCACTCTTCTACTCTATTGTGTTTCCTATCGGGTCCGAACAGTGAGCTTGCTCAGAACAAAAGAACTGTGCTTCCTACACACACGGGCCATATCTACTTCAACTCTGCTTAGGAAACTGAGAAGAACAGTAGCTCCTTTTCAGTCCAATACACTGTACTTGCTGGGAACAGACGGGAGGGCTATTTGCACTGTGTATGGCAATGGAAGTGCAATAGTGACTTTCCTTACCAGAAAACAACTCTTGCTCGTAGGACGAGAAACTGCATGTGATTCCACTCCATTTAGGACTGGGAAACAAACGCTAGCTCGCCTTACAAGAAACACATTCTGCTTTAGAGAAAAGAGCACTCTTCTACTCTACTGTGTTTCCTCTGGGATCCAAACAGTGAGCTTGCTCAGAACAAAAGAACTGTGCTTCCTACACATGCAGGCCATATCTAGTTCAACTGTGCTTAGGAAACTGACAAGAGCAGTAGCTCCTCTTCTGTCCAATACACTGTACATGCGGAGAACAGAAGCGAGTGCTATTTGCACTGTGTATGGCAATTGGAGCACAATAGTGACTTGTCTTACCAGAAAACAACTTTTGTTCATAGGACAAAAAACTTCATGTGACTCAACTCCATTTAGGACTGGGAAACAAACGCTAGCTCGACTTCCAAGAAACACACTCTGCTTTTGATGAAAGAGCACTCTTCTACTCTACTGTGTTTCCTATGTGTTCCGAACAGTGAGCTTGCTCAGAACAAAAGAACTGTGCTTCCTACACACACGGGCATATCTAGTTCAAGTCTGCTTAGGAACCTGACAAGAACAGTAGATCCTCTTCACTCCAATACACTATACTTGCTGGGAACAGACGCCAGTGCTATTTGTCCTGTGTATGGCAATGGCAGTGCAATAGTGTCTCTTCTTACCAGAAAACAACTCTTGCTCGTAGGACCAGAAACTGCATGTGATTCCACTCCATTTACTACTGGGAAACAAACACTAGCTCGCCTTAAAAGAAACACACTCTGCTTTTGAGAAAAGAGCACTCTTCTACTCTACTGTGTTTCCTATAGGGCCAGAACAGTGAGCTTGATCAGAACAAAAGAACTGTGCTTCCTACACACACGGCCATATCTAGTTCAATTCTGCTTTGGAACCTGAAAAGAACACTAGATCCTCTTCAGTCCAATACACTGTAATTGCTGGGAACAGACGCCAGTGCTGTTTCTCCTGTGTATGGCAATAGCAGCGCAATAGTGACTCTTCTTACCAGAAAACAACTCTTGCTCGTAGGACCAGAAACTGCATGTGATTCAACTCCATTTAGGACTGGGAAACAAAAGCTAGCTCACCTTACAAGAAACACACTCTGCTTTAGAGAAAAGAGCACTCTTCTACTCTACTGTGTTTCCTATAGGGCCAGAACAGTGAGCTTGCTCAGAACAAAAGAACTGTGCTTCCTACACACGGGCCATATCTAGTTCAACTCTGCTTAGAAAACCAACAAGAACAGTAGCTTCTCTTCAGTCCGATACACTGTACTTGCTGGGAACAGAAGCGAGTGCTATTTGCACTGTGTATGGCAATGGGAGCGCAATAGTGACTTTCCTTACCAGAAAAAAACTCTTGCTCGTAAGATCAGAAACTTCTTGTGATTCAACTCCATTTAGGACTGGGAAACAAATGCTAGCTCGCCTTACATGAAACACATTCTGCTTTTGAGAAAAGAGCACTCTTCTACTCTACTGTGTTTCCTATGGGGTCCGAACAGTAAGCTTGCTCAGAACAAAAGAACTGTGCTTCCTACACACACGGGCCATATCTAGTTCAACTCTGCTTAGGAAACTGACAAGAACAGTAGCTCCTCTTCCGTCCAATACACTGTACTTGCGGGGAACAGACGCGAGTGCTTTTTGCACTGTGTATGGCAATTGGAGCACAATAGTGACTCGTCTTACCAGAAAACAACTCTTGCTCGTAGGACAAAAAACTGCATGTGACTCAACTCCATTTAAGACTGGGAAACAAACACTAGCTCGCCTTACAAGAAACACACTCTGCTTTTGAGAAAAGAGCACTCTTCTACTCTTCTGTGTTTCCTATAGGGCCAGAACAGTGAGCTTGCTCAGAACAAAAGAACTGTGCTTCCTACACAAGGCCATATCTAGTTCAATTCTGCTTAGGATCCTGACAAGGACAGTAGATCCTCTTCATTCCAGTACACTGTAATTGCTGGGAACAGACACCAGTGCTGTTTGTCCTGTGTATGGCAATGGCAGAGCAATAGTGACTCTTCATACCAGAAAACAACTCTTGCTCGTAGGATCAGAAACTGCATGTGATTCAACACCATTTAGGACTGGGAAACAAAAGCTAGCTCACCTTAAAAGAAACACGCTTTGCTTTAGAGAATTGAGCACTCTTCTACTCTACTGTGTTTCCTATAGGGCCAGAATACTGAGCTTGCTCAGAACAAAAGAACTGTGCTTCCTACACATGGGCCATATCTAGTTCAACTCTGCTTAGGAAACTGACAAGAACACTAGCTCCTCTTCAGTCCGATACACTGTACTTGCTGGGAACAGACGCGAGTGCTATTTGCACTGTGTATTGCAATGGGAGCGCAATAGTGACTTTCCTTACCAGAAAACAACTCTTGCTCGTAAGACCAGAAACTTCATGTGATTCAACTCCATTTAGGACTGGGAAACAAATGCTAGCTCGCCTTACATGAAACACACTCTGCTTTTGAGAAAAGAGCACTCTTCTACTCTACAGTGTTTCCTATAGGGCCAGAATATTGAGCTTGCTCAGAACAAAAGAATTGTGCTTCCTACACATGGGCCATATCTAGTTCAACTCTGCTTAGGAAACTGACAAGAACAGTAGCTCCTCTTCCGTCCAATACACTGTACTTGCGGGGAACAGACGCGAGTGCTATTTGCACTGTGTATGGCAAAGGGAGCACAATAGTGACTTGTCTTACCAGAAAACAACTCTTGCTCGTAGGACAAAAAACTGCATATGACTCAACTCCATTTAGAACTGGGAAACAAACGCTAGCTCGACTTCCAAGAAACACACTCTGCTTTTGAGAAAAGAGAACTCTTCTACTCTACTGTGTTTCCTATGGGGTTCAAACAGTGAGCTTGCTCAGAACAAAAGAACTATGCTTCCTACACGCACGGACCATATCTAGTTCAATTCTGCTTAGTAAACTGACAAGAACAGTAGCTCCTATTCAGTCCAATACAATGTACTTGCTGGGAAAAGACGCGAGTGCTATTTGCCTTGTAAAGGGCAATGGGAGCGCAATAGTGACTTTCCTTACCAGAAAACAACTCTTGTTCATAGGACCAGAAACTGCATGTGATTCAACTCCATTTAGGACTAGGAAACAAACGCTAGCTCGCCTTACAAAAACACACTCTGCTTTTGAGAAAAGAGCACTCTTCTACTCTACTGTGATTCCTATGTGTTCCGAAAAGTGAGCTTGCTCAGAACAAAAAAACTGTGCTTCCTACACACACGGGCCATATCTAGTTCATGTCTGCTTAGGAACCTGACAAGAACAGTAGATCCTCTTCAGTTCAATACATTGTACTTGCTGGGAACAGACGCGAGTGCTATTTGCACTGTGTATGGCAATTGGAGCACAATAGTGACTTGTCTTACCAGAAAACAACTCTTGCTCGTAGGACAAAAAACTGCATATGACTGAACTCCATTTAGAACTGGGAAACAAACGCTAGCTCGACTTCCAAGAAACACACTCTGCTTTTGAGAAAAGAGCACTCTTCGACTCTTCTGTGTGTCCTATAGGGCCAGAACAGTGAGCTTGCTCAGAAAAAAAGAACTGTACTTCCTACACACACGGGCCATATCTAGTTCAACTCTGCTTCGGAACCTAACAAGAACAGTAGCTCCTTTTCAGTCCAATACACTGTTCTTGCTGGGAACAGACCGGAGGGCTATTTGCCCTGTGTATGGCAATGGGAGCGCAATAGTGACTATCCTTACCAGAAAACAACTCCTGCTCGTAGGACCAGAAACTGCATGTGATTCCACTCCATTGAGGACTGGGAAACAAACGCTAGCTCGCCTTACAAGAAACACATTCTGCTTTAGAGAAAAGAGCACTCTTCTACTCTACTGTGTTTCCTATGGGGTCCAAACAGTGAGCTTGCTCAGAACAAAAGAACTGTGCTTCCTACACACACGGGCCATATCTAGTTCAACTCTGCTTAGGAAACTGACAAGAACAGTAGCTCCTCTTCAGTCCGATACACTGTACTTGCTGGGAACAGACGTGAGAGCTATTTGCACTATGTATGGCAAGGGGAGCGCAATAGTGACTTTCCTTCCCAGAAAACAACTCTTGCTCTTAGGACCAGAAACTGCATGTGATTCAACTCCATTTAGGACTGGGAAACAAACGCTAGCTCGCCTTACAAGAAACACACTCTGCTTTTGAGAAAAGAGCACTCTTATACTCTACTGTGTTTCCTATGGGGTCCTAACAGTGAGCTTGCTCAGAACAAAAGAACTGTGCTTCCTACACACACGGGCCATATCTAGTTCAACTCTGCCTAGGAAACTGACAAGAACACTAGATCCTCTTCAGTCCAATACACTGTACTTGCTGGGAACAGACGCCAGTGCTATTTGTCCTGTGTATGGCAGTTGCAGCACAATAGTGACTCTTCTTACCAGAAAACAAGTCTTGCTCGTAGGACCAGAAACTGCATGTGATTCAACTCCATTTAGGACTGGGAAACAAAATCTAGCTCACCTTACAAGAAACACACTCTGATTTAGAGAAAAGAGCACTCTTCTACTCTACTGAATTTCCTATAGGGCCAGAACAGTGAGCTTGCTCAGAACAAAAGAACTGTGCTTCCTACACACGGGCCATATCTAGTTCAACTCTGCTTAGGAAACCAACAAGAACAGTAGCTCCTCTTCAGTCCAATACACTGTACTTGCGGGGAACAGACGCGAGTGCTATTTGCACTGTGTATGGCTTTGGAGCACAATAGTGACTTGTCTTACCAGAAAACATCCTGCTCGTAGGACCAGAAACTGCATGTGATTCCACTCCATTTAGGACTGGGAAACAAATGCTAGCTCGCCTTACATGAAACACATTCTGCTTTTGAGAAAAGAGCACTCTTCTACTCTACTGTGTTTCCTATGGGGTCCGAACAGTAAGCTTGCTCAGAACAAAAGAACTGTGCTTCCTACACACACGGGCCATATCTAGTTCAACTCTGCTTAGGAAACTGACAAGAACAGTAGCTCCTCTTCCGTCCAATACACTGTACTTGCGGGGAACAGACGCGAGTGCTTTTTGCACTGTGTTTGGCAATTGGAGCACAATAGTGACTCGTCTTACCAGAAAACAACTCTTGCTCGTAGGACAAAAAACTGCATGTGACTCAACTCCATTTAAGACTGGGAAACAAACCCTAGCTCGCCTTACAAGAAACACACTCTGCTTTTGAGAAAAGAGCACTCTTCTACTCTTCTGTGTTTCCTATAGGGCCAGAACAGTGAGCTTGCTCAGAACAAAAGAACTGTGCTTCCTACACAAGGCCATATCTAGTTCAATTCTGCTTAGGATCCTGACAAGGACAGTAGATCCTCTTCATTCCAGTACACTGTAATTGCTGGGAACAGACACCAGTGCTGTTTGTCCTGTGTATGGCAATGGCAGAGCAATAGTGACTCTTCATACCAGAAAACAACTCTTGCTCGTAGGATCAGAAACTGCATGTGATTCAACACCATTTAGGACTGGGAAACAAAAGCTAGCTCACCTTAAAAGAAACACGCTTTGCTTTAGAGAATTGAGCACTCTTCTACTCTACTGTGTTTCCTATAGGGCCAGAATACTGAGCTTGCTCAGAACAAAAGAACTGTGCTTCCTACACATGGGCCATATCTAGTTCAACTCTGCTTAGGAAACTGACAAGAACACTAGCTCCTCTTCAGTCCGATACACTGTACTTGCTGGGAACAGACGCGAGTGCTATTTGCACTGTGTATTGCAATGGGAGCGCAATAGTGACTTTCCTTACCAGAAAACAACTCTTGCTCGTAAGACCAGAAACTTCATGTGATTCAACTCCATTTAGGACTGGGAAACAAATGCTAGCTCGCCTTACATGAAACACACTCTGCTTTTGAGAAAAGAGCACTCTTCTACTCTACAGTGTTTCCTATAGGGCCAGAATATTGAGCTTGCTCAGAACAAAAGAATTGTGCTTCCTACACATGGGCCATATCTAGTTCAACTCTGCTTAGGAAACTGACAAGAACAGTAGCTCCTCTTCCGTCCAATACACTGTACTTGCGGGGAACAGACGCGAGTGCTATTTGCACTGTGTATGGCAAAGGGAGCACAATAGTGACTTGTCTTACCAGAAAACAACTCTTGCTCGTAGGACAAAAAACTGCATATGACTCAACTCCATTTAGAACTGGGAAACAAACGCTAGCTCGACTTCCAAGAAACACACTCTGCTTTTGAGAAAAGAGAACTCTTCTACTCTACTGTGTTTCCTATGGGGTTCAAACAGTGAGCTTGCTCAGAACAAAAGAACTATGCTTCCTACACGCACGGACCATATCTAGTTCAATTCTGCTTAGTAAACTGACAAGAACAGTAGCTCCTATTCAGTCCAATACAATGTACTTGCTGGGAAAAGACGCGAGTGCTATTTGCCTTGTAAAGGGCAATGGGAGCGCAATAGTGACTTTCCTTACCAGAAAACAACTCTTGTTCATAGGACCAGAAACTGCATGTGATTCAACTCCATTTAGGACTAGGAAACAAACGCTAGCTCGCCTTACAAAAACACACTCTGCTTTTGAGAAAAGAGCACTCTTCTACTCTACTGTGATTCCTATGTGTTCCGAAAAGTGAGCTTGCTCAGAACAAAAAAACTGTGCTTCCTACACACACGGGCCATATCTAGTTCATGTCTGCTTAGGAACCTGACAAGAACAGTAGATCCTCTTCAGTTCAATACATTGTACTTGCTGGGAACAGACGCGAGTGCTATTTGCACTGTGTATGGCAATTGGAGCACAATAGTGACTTGTCTTACCAGAAAACAACTCTTGCTCGTAGGACAAAAAACTGCATATGACTGAACTCCATTTAGAACTGGGAAACAAACGCTAGCTCGACTTCCAAGAAACACACTCTGCTTTTGAGAAAAGAGCACTCTTCGACTCTTCTGTGTGTCCTATAGGGCCAGAACAGTGAGCTTGCTCAGAAAAAAAGAACTGTACTTCCTACACACACGGGCCATATCTAGTTCAACTCTGCTTCGGAACCTAACAAGAACAGTAGCTCCTTTTCAGTCCAATACACTGTTCTTGCTGGGAACAGACCGGAGGGCTATTTGCCCTGTGTATGGCAATGGGAGCGCAATAGTGACTATCCTTACCAGAAAACAACTCCTGCTCGTAGGACCAGAAACTGCATGTGATTCCACTCCATTGAGGACTGGGAAACAAACGCTAGCTCGCCTTACAAGAAACACATTCTGCTTTAGAGAAAAGAGCACTCTTCTACTCTACTGTGTTTCCTATGGGGTCCAAACAGTGAGCTTGCTCAGAACAAAAGAACTGTGCTTCCTACACACACGGGCCATATCTAGTTCAACTCTGCTTAGGAAACTGACAAGAACAGTAGCTCCTCTTCAGTCCGATACACTGTACTTGCTGGGAACAGACGTGAGAGCTATTTGCACTATGTATGGCAAGGGGAGCGCAATAGTGACTTTCCTTCCCAGAAAACAACTCTTGCTCTTAGGACCAGAAACTGCATGTGATTCAACTCCATTTAGGACTGGGAAACAAACGCTAGCTCGCCTTACAAGAAACACACTCTGCTTTTGAGAAAAGAGCACTCTTATACTCTACTGTGTTTCCTATGGGGTCCTAACAGTGAGCTTGCTCAGAACAAAAGAACTGTGCTTCCTACACACACGGGCCATATCTAGTTCAACTCTGCCTAGGAAACTGACAAGAACACTAGATCCTCTTCAGTCCAATACACTGTACTTGCTGGGAACAGACGCCAGTGCTATTTGTCCTGTGTATGGCAGTTGCAGCACAATAGTGACTCTTCTTACCAGAAAACAAGTCTTGCTCGTAGGACCAGAAACTGCATGTGATTCAACTCCATTTAGGACTGGGAAACAAAATCTAGCTCACCTTACAAGAAACACACTCTGATTTAGAGAAAAGAGCACTCTTCTACTCTACTGAATTTCCTATAGGGCCAGAACAGTGAGCTTGCTCAGAACAAAAGAACTGTGCTTCCTACACACGGGCCATATCTAGTTCAACTCTGCTTAGGAAACCAACAAGAACAGTAGCTCCTCTTCAGTCCAATACACTGTACTTGCGGGGAACAGACGTGAGTGCTATTTGCACTGTGTATGGCTTTGGAGCACAATAGTGACTTGTCTTACCAGAAAACATCCTGCTCGTAGGACCAGAAACTGCATGTGATTCCACTCCATTTAGGACTGGGAAACAAACGCTAGCTCGCCTTACAAGAAACACATTCTGCTTTAGAGAAAAGAGCACTCTTCTACTCTACTGTGTTTCCTATGGGGTCCAAACAGTGAGCTTGCTCAGAACAAAAGAACTGTGCTTCCTACACACGCGGGCCATATCTAGTTCAACTCTGCTTGGAAACTGACAAGAACAGTAGCTCCTCTTCAGTCTGATACACTGTACTTGCTGGGAACAGATGCGAGTGCTATTTGCACTGTGTATGTCAAGGGGAGCACAATAGTGACTTTCCTTGCCAGAAAACAACTCTTGCTCTTAGGACAAAAAACTGCATGTGACTCAACTCCATTTAGGACTGGTAAACAAACGCTAGCTCGCCTTACATGAAACACACTGTGCTTTTGAGAAAAGAGCACTCTTCTACTCTACTGTGTTTCCTATGTGTTCCGAACATTGAGCTTGCTCAGAACAAAAAAACTATACTTCCTACTCACATGGCCATATCTAGTTCAAGTCTGCTTAGGAACCTGTCAAGAACAGTATATCCTCTTCAGTCCAATACACTGTACTTGCTGGGAACAGACGCCAGTGCTCTTTGTCCTGTGTATGGCAATGGCAGCACAATAGTGACTCTTCTTACCAGAAAACAACTCTTGCTCATAGGACCAGAAACTGCATGTGATTCAATTCCATTTAGGACTGGGAAACAAACGCTAGCTCGGCTTACAAGAAACACACTCTGCTTTTGAGAAAAGAGCACTCTTGTACTCTAATGTGTTTCCTATGTGTTCCCGAACAGTGAGCTTGCTCAGAACAAAAAAACTGTACTTCCTACTCACACGGCCCTATCTAGTTCAACTCTGCTTAGTAAACTGACAAGAACAGTAGCTCCTATTCAGTCCAATACACTGCACTTGCTGGGAAAAAATGGGAGGGCTATTTGCACTGTGTATGGCAATGGGAGCACAATAGTGACTTTCCTTACCAGAAAACAACTCTTACTCGTAGGACCAGAAACTGCATGTGATTCAACACCATTTAGGACTGGGAAACAAAAGCTAGCTCACCTTACAAGAAACACGCTTTGCTTTAGAGAAAAGAGCACTCTTCTACTCTACTGTGTTTCCTATAGGGCCAGAACAGTTAGCTTGCTCAGAACAAATGAACTGTGCTTCCTAGACACACGGGCCATATCTAGTTCAACTCTGCTTAGGAAACTGAGAAGAACAGTAGCTCCTCTTCAGTCCGATACACCATACTTGCTGGGAAAAGACGCGAGTGCTATTTGCCTTGTGTAGGGCAATGCGAGCGCAATAGAGACTTGCCTTACCAGAAAACAACTCTTGTTCGTAGGACCAGAAACTGCATGTGATTCAACTCCATTTAGGACTAGCAAACAATCGCTAGCTTGCCTTACAAAAATACACTCTGCTTTTGAGAAAAGAGCACGCTTCTACTCTTCTGTGTTTCCTATAGGGCCAGAACAGTGAGCTTGCTCAGAACATAAGAACTGTGCTTCCTACACACACGGGCCATATCATGTTCAACTCTGCTTAGGAACCTGACAAGAACAGTAGCTCCTCTTCAGTCCGATACACTGTAATTGATGGGAACAGACGCGGGAGCTATTTGCACTGTGTATGACAAGGGGAGCACAATAGTGACTTTCCTTACCAGAAAACAACTCTTGCTCTTAGGACCAGAAACTGCATGTGATTCAACTCCATTTAGGACTGGGAAACAAACTCTAGCTCGCTTTACAAGAAACACACTCTGCTTTTGAGAAAAGAGCACTCTTCTACTCTACTGTGTTTTCTATAAGGCCAGAACTGTGAGCTTGATCAGAAAAAAAGAACTGTGCTTCCTAGACACACGGACCATATCTATTTCAACTCTGCTTTGGAAACTGAGGAGAACAGTAGCTCCTCTTCAGTCCAATACACTGTACTTCCTGGGAACAGACGGGAGGGCTATTTGCACTGTGTATGGCAATGGGAGCGCAATAGAGACTTTCCTTACCAGAAAACATCTCTTGCTCATAGGACCAGAAACTGCATGTGTTTCAACTCCATTTAGGACTGGGATACAAATGCTAGCTCGCCTTCCATGAAACACACTCTGCTTTTGGGAAAAGAGCACTCTTCTACTCTACTGTGCTTCCTATGGGGTCCGAACAGTGAGCTTGCTCAGAACAAAGGAACTGTGCTTCCTACACACACGGGCCATATCTAGTTCAACTCTGCTTAGGAAACTGAGAAGAACAGTAGCTCCTCTTCAGTCCAATACACTGTACTTTCGGGGAACAGACGCGATTGCTATTTCCACTGTGTATGGCAATTGGAGCACAATAGTGACTCGTCTTACCAGAAAACAACTCTTGCTCGTAGGACAAAAAACTGCATGTGACTCAACTCCATTTAGGACTGGGAAACAAACGCTAGCTCGCCTTTCAAGAAACGCACTCTGCTTTAGAGAAAAGAGCACTCTTCTACTCTACTGTGTTTCCTATAGGGCCAGAACAGTGAGCTTGCTCAGAACATAAGAACTGTGCTTCCTACACACACGGGCCATATCTAGTTCAACTCTGCTTAGGAAACTGACAAGAACAGTAGCTCCTCTTCAGTCCGATACACTGTACTTGTGGGGAACAGAAGCGAGTGATATTTGCACTGTGTATGGCTATTGGGGCACAATAGTGACTTGTCTTACCAGAAAACAACTCTTGCTCGTTGGACAAAAAACTGCATGTGACTCAACTACATTTAGGACTGGGAAACAAATGCTAGCTCGACTTCCAAGAAACACACTCTGCTTTTGAGTAAAGAGCACTCTTCTACTCTACTGTGTTTCCTATGTGTTCCAAACAGTGAGCTTGCTCAGAACAAAAAAAATGTGCTGCCTACACACACGGCCATATCTAGTTCAAGTCTGCTAAGGAACCTGACAAGAACAGTAGATCCTCTTCAGTCTAATACACTGTACTTGCTGGGAACAGACGCCAGTGCTATTTGTCCTGTGTATGTCAATGACAGCGCAATAGTGACTCTTCTTACCAGAAAACAACTCTTGCTCGTAGGACCAGAAACTGCATGTGATTCAACTCCATTTAGGACTGGGAAACAAACGCTAGCTCGCCTTACAAGAAACAAACTCTGCTTTTGAGAAAAGAGCACTCTTCTACTCTACTGTGTTTCCTATAGGGCCAGAACAGTGAGCTTGCTCAGAAAAAAATAACTGTGATTCCTACACACACGGACCATATCTAGTTCAACTCTGCTTAGGAAACTGAGAAGAACAGTAGCTCCTCTTCAATCCAATACACTGTACTTGCTGGGAACAGACGGGAGGGCTATTTGCACTGTGTATGGCAATGGGAGCACAATAGTGACTTTCCTTACCAGGAAACAACTCTTGCTCATAGGACCAGAAACTGCATGTGATTCAACTCCATTTAGGAGTAGGAAACAAACGCTAGCTCGCCTTACAAAAACACACTCTGCTTTTGAGAAAAGAGCACACTTCTACTCTACTGTGTTTCCTATTTTGTCCGAACATTGAGCTTGCTCAGAACAAAAGAACTGTGCTTCCTGCACACATGGCCATATCTAGTTCAATTCTGCTTAGGAACCTGACAAGAACAGTAGATCCTCTTCAGTCCAATACACTGTACGTGCTGGGAACAGACGCCAGTGCTATTTGTCCTGTGTATGGCAATGGCAGCACAATAGTGACTCTTCTTACCATAAAACAACTCTTGCTCGTAGGACCAGAAACTGCATGTGATTCAACTCCATTTAGGACTGGGAAACAAAAGCTAGCTCACCTTACAGAAACACACTCTGCTTTAGAGAAAAGACCACTCTTCTACTCTACTGTGTTTCCTATGTGTCCCGAAAAGTGAGCTGGCTCAGAACATAAGAACTGTGCTTCCTACACACATGGGCCATATCTAGTTCAACTCTGCTTAGGAAACTGAGAAGAACAGTAGCTCCTCTTCAGTCCAATACACTGTGCTTACTGGGAACAGACGGGAGGGCTATTAGTCCTGTGTATGGCAATGGCAGCGCAGTAGTGAATCTTCTTACCAGAAAACAACTCTTGCTCGTAGGACAAGAAACTGCATGTGATTCAACTCCATTTAGGTCTGGGAAACAAACGCTAGCTCGCCTTACAAGAAACACACTCTGCTTTAGAGAAAAGATCACTCTTCTACTCTACTGTGTTTCCTATGGGGTCAGAACAGTGAGCTTGCTCAGAACAAAAGAACTGTGCTTCCTACACACACGGACTATATCTAGTTCAATTCTGCTTAGTAAACTGACAAGAAGAGTAGCTCCTATTAAGTCCAATACACTGTACTTGCGGGGAACAGAAACGAGTGCTATTTGCACTGTGTACGGCATTGGAGCACAATAGTGACTTGTCTTTCCAGAAAACAACTCTTGCTCATAGGACAAAAAACTGCATGTGACTCAACTCCATTTAGGACTTGGAAACAAACGCTAGCTCGCCTTACATGAAACACACTCTGCTTTTGAGAAAAGAGCACTCTTCTACTCTACTGTGTTTCCTATGTGTTCCGAACAGTGAGCTTGCTCAGAACAAAAAAACTATACTTCCTACTCACACGGCCATATCTAGTTCAAGTCTGCTTAGGAACCTGACAAGTACAGTATATCCTCTTCAGTCCAATACACTGTACTTGCCTGGAACAGACGCCAGTGCTATTTGTCCTGTGTATGGCAATGGCAGCGCAATAGTGACTCTTCTTACCAGAAAACAACTCTTGCTCGTAGAACAAGAAACTGCATGTGATTCAACTCCATTTAGGACTGGGAAACAAACTCTAGCTCGCTTTACAAGAAACACACTCTGCTTTTGAGAAAAGAGCACTCTTCTACTCTACTGTGTTTCCTATAGGGCCAGAACAGTGAGCTTGCTCGGAACAAAAGAACTGTGCTTCCTACACACACGGACCATATCTAGTTCAACTCTGCTTAGGAAACTGAGAAGAACAGTAGCTCCTCTTCAATCCAATACACTGTACTTACTGGGAACAGACGGGAGGGGTATTTGCCTTGTGTATGGCAATGGGAGCGCAATTGTGACTTTCCTTACCAGAAAAAAACTCTTGCTCGTAGGACCAGAAACTGCATGTGATTCCACTCCATTTAGGACTGGGAAACAAACGGTAGCTTGCCTTACAAGGAACACACTCTGCTTTAGAGAAAAGAGCACTCTTCTACTCTACTGTGTTTCCTATTGGTTCCAAACATTGAGCTTGCTCCGAACAAAAGAACTGTGCTTCCTACACACACGGATTATATCTAGTTCAACTCAACTTAGGAAACTGAGAAGACCAGTAGCTCCTCTTCAGGCCAATACCCTGTACTTGCTGGGAACAGACGCGAGTGCTATTTGCACTGTGTATGGCAATTGGAGCACAATAGTGACTTGTCTTACCAGAAAACATCTCTTGCTCTTAGGACAAAAAACTGCATGTGACTCAACTCCATTTAGGACTGGGAAACAAACACTAGCTCGACTTCCAGGAAGCACACTCTGCTTTTGAGTAAAGAGCACTCTTCTACTCTACTGTGTTTCCTATAGGGCCAGAACAGTGAGCTTGCTCAGAACAAAAAAACTGTGCTTCCTACTAACACTGGCCATATCTAGTTCAATTCTACTTAGGAAACTGACAAGAACAGTAGAACCTCTTCAGTCCAATACACTGTACATGCTGGGAACAGACGCCAGTGCTATTTGCCCTGTGTATGACAATGGGAGCACAATAGTGACTCTTCTTACCAGAAAACAACTCTTGTTCGTAGGACAAGATACTGCAAGTGATTCAACTCGATTTAGGACTGGTAAAAAAACGCTAGCTCGCCTTACAAGAAACACACTCTGCTTTTGAGAAAAGAGCACTCTTCTACTCTACTGTGTTTCCTATAGGGCCAGAACAGTGAACTTGCTCAGAACAAAAGAACTGTGCTTCCTACACACAGGGGACATATCTAGTTCAAGTCTGCTTAGGAATCTGAGAAGAACAGGAGCTCCAATTCAGTCCAATACTCTGTACATGCAGGGAACAGACGCCAGTGCTATTTGCACTGTGTATGGCAATGTGAGCGCAATAGTGACTCTTCTTACCAGAAAAAAACTCTTGCTCGTAGGTCCAGAAACTGCACGGGATTCAAATCCATTTCTGACTGGGAAACAAACACTTGCTCGCCTTTCAAGAAACGCACTCTGCTTTTGAGAAAAGAGCACTCTTCTACTCTACAATGTTTCCTATGGGGTCTGAACAGTGAGCTTGCTAAGAACAAATGAACTGTGCTTCCTACACACACGGGCCATATCTAGTTATACTCTGCTTAGGAAACTGACAAGAACAGTAGCTGGTCTTCAGTCCAATACACCGTACTTGCTGGGAACAGACGCCAGTGCTATTTGCACTGTGTATGACAATGGGAGCGCAATAGTGACTCTTCTTACCAGAAAAAAACTCTTGCTCGTAGGACCAGAAACGGCATGGGATTCAACTCCATTTCTGACTAGGAAACAAACACTAGCTCGCCTTTCCAGAAACACAATCAAATTTTGAGAAGAGAGCACTCATCTACTCTACTGTGTTTCCTATGAGGTCCGCACAGTGAGCTTTCTCAAAACAAAAGAAGTGTGCTTCCTACACACATGGGCCATATCTGGTTCAACTCCTCTTAGAAAAATGACAAGAACAGTAGCTCCTCTTCAGTCCAATACACTGTACTTGCTGGGAACAGACGCGAGTGCTATTTGCACTATGTATGGCAATGGGAGTACAACAGAGACTTTCCTTACCAGAAAACAACTCTTGCTCATATGACCAGAAACTGCATGTGATTCAACTCCATTTAGGACTGGGAAACAAACGCTAGCTCGCCTTACAAGAAACACACTCTGCTTTTGAGAAAAGAGCACTCTTCTACTCTTCTGTGTATCCTATAGGGCCAAAACAGTGAGCTTGATCAGAACAAGAGAACTGTGCTTCCTACACACATGGCCATATCTAGTTCAATTCTGCTTAGGAAACTGACAAGAACAGTAGATCCTCTTCAGTCCAATACACTGTACATGCTGGGAACAGACGCCAGTGCTATTTGCCATGTGTTTGACAATGGTAGCACAATAGTGACTCTTCTTACCAGAAAACAACTCTTGCTCGTAGGACCACAAACTCCATGGGATTCAACTCCATTTCTTACTGGGAAACAAACACTAGCTCGCCTTACAAGAAACACACTCTGCTTTTGAGAAAAGAGCACTCTTCTACTCTACTGTGTTTCCTATAGGGCCAGAACAGAGAGCTTGCTCAGAACAAAAGAACTGTGCTTCCTACATACAAGGCCATAACTAGTTCAATTCTGCTTAGGAACGTGACAAGAACAGTAGGTTCTCTTCAACCAATACACCGTACATGCTGGGAACCGACGCCAGTGCTATTTGCCCTGTGTATGACAATGGGAGCGCAATATTGACTCTTCTTACCAGAAAACAACTCTTGCTCATAGGACCAGAAACTGCATGTGATTCAACTCCATTTAGGACTGGGAAACAAACGCTAGCTTGCCTTACAAGACACACACTCTGCTTTTGAGAAAAGGGCACTCTTCTATTCTAATGTGTTTCCTACGGTGTCCGAACTGTGAGCTTGCTCAGAACAAAAGACCTGTGCTTCCTACACACACGGGCCATATCTAGTTCAACTCTGCTTAGGAAACTGACAAGAACAGTAGCTCCTCTTCAGTCCAATACACTGTACATGCTGGGAACAGATGCCTGTGCTATTTGCCCTATGTATGACAATGGGAGCGCAATAGTGACTCTTCTTACCAGAAAACAACTCTTGCTCGTAAGACCAGAAACTGCATGGGATTCAACTCCATTTAGTACTGGGTAACAAACGCTGTCTCGCCTTACAGGGAACACACACTGCTTTTGAGAAAAGGGCACTCTTCTACTCTATTGTGTTTCCTACGGGGTCCGAACTGTGAGCTTGCTCAGAACAAAAGAACTGTGCTTCATACACACACAGGCCATATCTAGTTCAACTCTGCTTAGGAAACTGACAAGAACAGTAGCTCCTCTTCAGTCCAATACACTGTACTTGCTGGGAACAGACGCGAGTGCTATTTGCACTGTGTATGGCAATGGGAGCGCAATAGTGACTCTTCTTACCAGAAAACAACTCTTGCTCGTAGTACCAGAAACTGCATGGGACTCAACTCCATTTCTGACTGGGAAACAAACACTAGCTCGACTTTCAAGAAAAACAATCAAATTTTGAGAATAGAGCACTCATCGACTCTACTGTGTTTCCTATGATGTCCGCATAGTGTGCTTTCTCAGAACAAAAGAACTGTGCTTCCTACACACATGGGATATATCTGGTTCAACTCCTCTTATGAAAATGACAAGAACAGTAGCTCCTCTTCAGTCCAATACACTGTACTTGCTGGGAACAGACGCGAGTGCTATTTGCACTATGTATGGGAATGGGAGCGCAATAGTGACTTTCCTTACCAGAAAACAACTCTTGCTCATAGGACCAGAAACTGGATGTGATTCAACTCCATTTAGGACTGGGAAACAAATGCTAGCTCGCCTTACAAGGAACACACTCTGCTTTTGAGAAAAGGGCACTCTTCTACTCTATTGTGTTTCCTACGGGGTCCGAACTGTGAGCTTGCTCAGAAAAAAGACCTGTGCTTCCTACACACACGGGCCATATCTGGTTCAACTCTGCTTAGGAAATTGACAAGAACAGTTGCTCCTCTTCAGTCCAATAAACTGTACTTGCTGGGAACAGACGGAAGTGCTATTTGCCCTGTGTATGACAATGGGTGCGCAATATTGACTCTTCTTACCAGAAAACAACTCTTACTCGTAGGACCAGAAACTGCATGGGATTAAACTCCATTTCTGACTGGGAAGTAAATACTAGCTTGCCTTTCAAGGAACACAATCTAATTTTGAGAAAAGAGCACTCATCTACTGTACTGTGTTTCCTATGGTGTCCGCACAGTGTGATTTCTCAGAAAAAAAGAACTGTGTTTCCTACACACACGGGCCATATCTAGTTCAACTCCTCTTAGGAAAATGACAAGAACAGTAGCTCCTCTTCAGTCCAATACACTGTACTTGCTGGGAACAGACGCGAGTGCTATTTGCACTATATATGGCAATGGGAGCGCAATAGTGACTTTCCTTACCAGAAAACAACTGTTGCTCATAGGACCAGAAACTGCAAGTGATTCAACTCCATTTAGGACTGTGAAACAAACGCTAGCTCGCCTTACAAGAAACACACTCTGCTTTTGAGAAAAGAGCACTCTTCTACTCTACTGTGTTTCCTATAGGGCCAGAACAGTGACCTTGATCAGAACAAGAGAACTGTGCCTCCTACACACACGGCCATATCTAGTTCAATTCTGCTTAGGAAACTGACAAGAACAGTAGATCCTCTTCAGTCCAATGCACTGTACTTGCTGGGAACGGAAGCGAGTGCTATTTGAACTGTGTATGTCAATGAGATCGCAATAGTGACTTTCCCTACCAGAAAACATCTCTTGCTTGTAGGACAAGAAACTGCATGTGATTCAACTCCATTTAGGTCTGGGAAACAAACGCTAGCTCGCCTTACAAGAAACACACTCTGCTTTAGAGAAAAGATCACTCTTCTACTCTACTGTGTTTCCTATGGGGTCAGAACAGTGAGCTTGCTCAGAACAAAAGAACTGTGCTTCCTACACACACGGACTATATCTAGTTCAATTCTGCTTAGTAAACTGACAAGAAGAGTAGCTCCTATTAAGTCCAATACACTGTACTTGCTGGGAAAAGACGCGAGTGCTATTTGCCTTGTGAAGGGCAATGGGAGCGCAATAGTGACTTTCCTTACCAGAAAACAACTCTTGTTCATAGGACCAGAAACTGCATGTGATTCAACTCCATTTAGGACTAGGAAACAAACGCTAGCTCGCCTTACAAAAACACACTCTGCTTTTGAGAAAAGAGCACTCTTCTACTCTACTGTGTTTCCTATAGGGCCAGAAGAGTGAACTTGCTCAGAACATAAGAACTGTGCTTCGTACACACACGGGCCATATCTAGTTCAACTCTGCTTAGGAAACTGACAAGAACAGTAGCTCCTCTTCAGTCTGATACACTGTACTTGCTGGGAACAGACGCGAGAGCTATTTGCAATGTGTATGGCAAAGGGGGCGAAATAGTGACTTTCCTTTCCGGTGAACAACTCTTGCTCTTAGGACCAGAAACTGCATGTGATTCAACTCCATTTAGAACTGGGAAACAAACGCTAGCATGCCTTACAAGAAACACACTCTGCTTTTGAGAAAAGAGCACTCTTCTACTCTACTGTGTTTCCTATGGTGTCCGAACAGTGAGCTTGCTCAGAACAAAAGAACTGTGATTCCTACACACACGGCCATATCTAGTTCAACTCTGCTTAGGAAACTGACAAGAACAGTAGATCCTCTTCAGTCCAATACACTGTACTTGCTGGGAACAAACGCCAGTGCTATTTGTCCTGTATATGTCAATGGCAGCACAATAGTGACTCTTCTTACCATAAAACAACTCTTGCTCGTAGGACCACAAACTGCATGTGATTCAACTCCATTTAGGACTGGGAAACAAACGCTAGCTCGGCTTACAAGAAACACACTCTGCTTTTGAGAAAAGAGCACTCTTGTACTCTAATGTGTTTCCTATGTGTTCCGAAAAGTGAGCTTGCTTAGAACAAAAAAACTGTACTTCCTACTCACATGGCCATATCTAGTTCAACTCTGCTTAGTAAACTGACAAGAACAGTAGCTCCTATTCAGTCCAATACACTGCACTTGCTGGGAAAAGATGGGAGGGCTATTTGCACTGAGTATGGCAATGGGAGCACAATAGTGACTTTCCTTACCATAAAACAACTCTTGCTCGTAAGACCAGAAACTGCATGTGATTCCACTCCATTTAGGACTGGGAAAGAAATGCTAGCTCGCCTTACAAAAACAAACTCTGCTTTAGAGAAAAGAGCAGTCTTCTACTCTACTGTGTTTCCTATGGGTTCCAAACAGTGAGCTTGCTCAGAACAAAAGAACTGTGCTTCCTACACACGGGCCATATCTAGTTCAACTCTGCTTAGGAAACTGACAAGAACAGTAGCTCCTCTTCAGTCCGATACACTGTACTTGCTGGGAAAAGACGCGAGTGCTATTTGTCTTGTGCAGGGCAATGGGAGCGCAATAGAGACTTTCCTTACCAGAAAACAACTCTTGTTCATAGGACCAGAAACTGCATGTGATTCAACTCCATTTAGGACTAGGAAACAAATGCTAGCTTGCCTTACAAAAATACACTCTGCTTTTGAGAAAAGAGCACGCTTCTACTCTTCTGTGTTTCCTATAGGGCCAGAACAGTGAGCTTGCTCAGAACATAAGAACTGTGCTTCCTACACACACGGGCTATATCATGTTCAACTCTGCTTAGGAAACTGACAAGAACAGTAGCTCCTCTTCAGTCCGATACACTATAATTGATGGGAACAGACGCTGGAGCTATTTGCACTGTGTATGGCAAGGGGAGCACAATAGTGACTTTCCTTACCAGAAAACAACTCTTTCTCTTAGGACCAGAAACTGCATGTGATTCAACTCCATTTAGGACTGGGAAACAAACTCTAGCTCGCTTTATAAGAAACAAACTCTGCTTTTGAGAAAAGAGCACTCTTCTACTCTACTGTGTTTCCTATAGGGCCAGAACAGTGAGCTTGATCAGAAAAAAAGAACTGTGCTTCCTAGACACACTGACCATATCTAGTTCAACTCTGCTTTGGAAACTGAGAAGAACAGTAGCTCCTCTTCAGTCCAATACACTGTACTTGCTGGGAACAGACGGGAGGGCTATTTGCACTGTGTATGGCAATGGGAGCACAATAGTGACTTTCCTTACCAGAAAACAACTCTTGCTCATAGGACCAGAAACTGCATGTGATTCCATTCCATTTAGGACTGGGAAACAAATGCTAGCTCGCCTTACAAAAACAAACTCTGCTTTAGAGAAAAGAGCACTCTTCTACTCTACTGTGTTTCCTATGGGTTCCAAACAGTGAGCTTGCTCAGAACAAAATAACTGTGCTTCCTACACACACGGACCATATCTAGTTCAACTCTGCTTAGGAAACTGACAAGAACAGTAGCTCTATTCAGTCCAATACAATGTACTTGCTGGGAAAAGACGCGAGTGCTATTTGCCTTGTGTAGGGCAATGGGAGTGCAATAGTGACTCTCCTTACCAGAAAACAACTCTTGCTCGTAGGACCACAAACTGCATGTGATTCAACTCCATTTAGGACTGGGAAACAAACGCTAGCTCGCCTTACAAGAAACACACTCTGCTTTTGAGAAAAGAGCACTCTTCTACTCTACTGTGTTTCCTATGGTTTCTGAACATTGAGCTTGCTCAGAACAAAAGAACTGTGCTTCCTACACACACGGCCATATCTAGTTCAATTCTGCTTAGGAACCTGACAAGAACAGTAGATCCTCTTCAGTCCAATACACTGTACTTGCTGGGAACAGACGCCAGTGCTATTTGTCCTGTGTATGGCAATGGCAGCGCAATAGTGACTCTTCTTACCAGAAGACAACTCTTGCTCGTAGGACTAGAAACTGCATGTGATTCAACTCCATTTAGGACTGGGAAGCAAACGCTAGCTCGCCTTACAAGAAACACACTCTGCTTTAGAATAAAGAGCACTCTTCTACTCTACTGTGTTTCCTGTATGGCCAGAACAGTGAGCTTGGTCAGAACAAAGAACTGTGCTTCCTACACACGGGCCATAACTAGTTCAACTCTGCTTAGGAAACTGACAAGAACAGTAGCTCCTCTTCAGTCCGAAACACTGTACTTGCTGGGAACAGAAGCGAGTGCTATTTGCACTGTGTATGGCAATGGGAGCGCAATAGTGACTTTCCTTACCAGAAAACATCTCTTGCTCATAGGACCAGAAACTGCATGTGGTTCAACTCCATTTAGGACTGGGATACAAATGCTAGCTCGCCTTCCATGAAACACACTCTGCTTTTGGGAAAAGAGCACTCTTCTACTCTACTGTGCTTCCTATGGGGTCCGAACAGTGAGCTTGCTCAGAACAAAGGAACTGTGCTTCCTACACACACGGGCCATATCTAGTTCAACTCTGCTTAGGAAACTGAGAAGAACAGTAGCTCCTCTTCAGTCCAATACACTGTTCTTTCGGGGAACAGACGCGAGTGCTATTTGCACTGTGTATGGCAATTGGAGCACAATAGTGACTCGTCTTACCAGAAAACAACTCTTGCTCGTAGGACAAAAAACTGCATGTGACTCAACTCCATTTAGGACTGGGAAACAAACGCTAGCTCGCCTTTCAAGAAAGGCACTCTGCTTTAGAGAAAAGAGCACTCTTCTACTCTACTGTGTTTCCTATAGGGCCAGAACAGTGAGCTTGCTCAGAACAAAAGAACTGTGCTTCCTACACACGGGCCATATCTAGTTCAACTCTGCTTAGGAAACTGACAAGAAGAGTAGCTCCTCTTCAGTCCGATACACTGTACTTGCTGGGAACAGACGCGAGTGCTATTTGCACTGTGTATGGCAATGGGAGCGCAATAGTGACTTTCTTTACCAGAAAACAACTCTTCTTCGTAGGACCAGAAACTGCATGTGATTCAACTCCATTTAACTAGGAAACAAACGCTAGCTTGCCTTACAAAATCACACTCTGCTTTTGAGAAAAGAGCCCGCTTCTACTCTACTGTGTTTCCTATAGGGCCAGAAGAGTGAGCTTGCTCAGAACATAAGAACTGTGCTTCCTACACACAAGGGCCATATCTAGTTCAACTCTGCTTAGGAAACTGACAAGAACAGTAGCTCCTCTTCAGTCCGATACACTGTACTTGCTGGGAACAGACGCGAGACCTATTTGTACTGTGTATGGCAAGATGAGCGCAATAGTGACTTTCCTTACCAGAAAACAACTCATGCTCTTAGGACCAGAAACTGCATGTGATTCAACTCCATTTAGGACTGGGAAACAAACACTAGCTCGCCTTACAAGAAACACACTCTGCTTTTGAGAAAAGAGCACTCTTCTACTCTACTGTGTTTCCAATAGGGCCAGAACAGTGAGCTAGCTCAGAACATAAGAACTGTGCTTCCTACACACACGGGCCATATCTAGTTCAACTCTGCTTAGGAAACTGACAAGAACAGTAGCTCCTCTTCAGTCCGATACACTGTACTTGTGGGGAACAGAAACGAGTGATATTTGCACTGTGTATGGCAAAGGAGCACAATAGTGACTTGTCTTACCAGAAAACAACTCTTGCTCATTGGACAAAAAACTGCATGTGACTCAACTCCATTTAGGACTGGGAAACAAACGCTAGCTCGCCTTCCAAGAAACACACTCTGCTTTTGAGTAAAGAGCACTCTTCTACTCTACTGTGTTTCCTATGTGTTCCAAACAGTGAGCTTGCTCAGAACAAAAAAAATGTGCTGCCTACACACACGGCCATATCTAGTTCAAATCTGCTAAGTAACCTGACAAGAACAGTAGATCCTCTTCAGTCTAATACACTGTACTTGCTGGGAACAGACGCCAGTGCTATTTGTCCTGTGTATGTCAATGACAGCGCAATAGTGACTCTTCTTACCAGAAAACAACTCTTGCTCGTAGGACCAGATACTGCATGTGATTCAACTCCATTTA
>NW_026736673.1:0-62172 GCF_949786415.1 Peromyscus eremicus | reverse complement strand
AACACACTCTGCTTTTGAGAAAAGAGCATTCTTCTACTCTACTGTGTTTCCTATAGGGCCAGAAGAGTGAGCTTGCTCAGAAGAAAAGAACTGTGCTTCCGACATACGGGCCATATCTAGTTCAACTCCACTTAGGAAACTGAGGAGAACAGTAGCTACTCTTCAGGCCAATACACTGTACTTGCTGGGAGCAGACGCCAGTGCTACTTGGACTATGCGTGGCAATGGGAAGGCAATCGTGACTCTTCTTACAGTAAGCAACTCTTGCTAATAGGACCAGAAACTGCATGTGATTCAACTCTATTTCTGACTAGGAAACAACCACTAGCTCGCCTTACAAGAAACACACTCTGCTTTTGAGAAAAGAGCACTCTTCTACTCTACTGTGTTTCCTATAATGCCAGAACAGTGAGCTTGCTCAGAACAAAAGGACTGTGCTTCCTACACACACGGGCCATATCTACTTCAATTAAGCTTAGTAAAACTGACAATAACAGGAGCTTCTCTTCAGTCCAATGCACTGTACTTGCAGGGAACAGAACGCGAGTGCTATTTGCACTGTGTGACAAATGGATCGCAATAGTGACTCTTCTTACCAGAAAACAACTCTTGCTCGTGGGATTGGAAATTGCATGTGATTCAAATCCATTTCTGACAGAGAAACAAACGCAAGCTCACCTTACAAGAAACACACTCTGCTTTTGAGAAAAGAGCACTCTTCTACTCTACTGTGTTTTCTATAGGGCCAGAACAGTGAGCTTTGTCAGTACAAAAGAACTGTGCGTCCTACACACACGGGCCATATCTACCTCAACTCTGCTTAGGAAACTGAGAAGAACAGGAGCTTCTCTTCAGTCCAATACACTCTACTTGCTGGTAACATACATGAGTGATATTTGCACTGTGTGGCAAATGGATCGCAATAGTGACTCTTCTTACCAGAAAACAACTCTTGCTCGTAGGACCAGAAACTGCATGAGATTAAACTCCATTTCTGACTGGGAAACAAACACTAGCTCGCCTTACAAGAAACATACTTTGCTTTTAAGAAAAGAGCACTCTTCTACTCTACTGAGTTTCCTATAGGCCAGACAGTGAGCTTGCTCAGAATACAAGAACGTGCTTCCTACACACACGGCCATATCTACTTCAACTCTGCTTAGGAAACTGACAAGAACAGTAGCTTCACTTCAATCCAATACACTGTACCTGCTGAGAACAGACGCTAGTGCTATTTGTATTGTGTATGGCAATGGAAGCACAAAAGTGACTCTTCTTACCAGAAAACAACTCTTGCTCATAGGACCAGAAACAGCATGTGATTCAACTCCATTTCTGATTGGGAAACAAACACTAGCTCTCCTTACAATAAACCCACTCTGCTTTTAAGAAAAGAGCACTCTACTACTCTACTAGTGTTTTTCCTATAGTAGGGCCAGAACAGTGAGCTTGCTCAGAACAAAAGAACTGTGCGTCCTACACACATGGGCCATATCTACTTCAACAATAACTAGGACACTGACAAAAACAGTAGCATCTCTTCAGTCAATACACTGTACTTGCTGGGAACAGACGCGAGTGCTATTTGCACTGTGTGGCAAATGGATCGCAATAGTGACTCTTCTACCAGAAAACAACTCTTGCTCGTAGGACCAGAAAATGCATGAGATTCAACTCCACATCAGACAGGGAAACAAACACTAGCTCACCTTACAAGAAACACACTCTGCTTTTGAGAAAGAGCACTCTTCTACTCTACTGTGATTCCTATAGGGCCTGAACAGTGAGCTTGCTCAGTACAAAAGAACTGTGCTTAATACACACACGGGCCATATCTACTTCAACTCTGCTTAGGAAACTGACAAGAACAGTAGCTTCTCTTCAGTCCAATGCACTGTACTTGCTGGGAACAGACGCGAATGCTATTTTCACTGTGTGCAAATGGATTGCAATAGTGACTCCTCTTACCAGAAAAAAACTCTTTCTCATAGGACCAGAAACTGCATGATATTCAACTCCATTTCTGACAGGGAAACAAACACTAGCTCGCCTTACATGAAACACACTCTGCTTTTGAGAAAAGAGCACTCTTCTACTCTACTGTGTTTCCTATAGGGCCAGAACAGTGAGCTTGCTCAGAACAAAAGAACTGTGCTTCCTACACACACGGGCCATATCTACTACAACTCTACTAGAACCTGACAAGAACAGTAGCATCTCTTCAGTCCAATTCACTGTACTTGCTGGGTACAGAAGTGAGTGCTACTTGCACGGTGTGGCAAATGGATCGCAATCGTGACTCATCTTACCAGAAAACAACTCTTGCTCATAGGACCAAAAACTGCATTAGATTTAACTCCATTTCTGACTGGGAAACAAACACTAGCTGGCCTTACAAGAAACACACTATGCTTTAGAGAAAAGAGCACTCTTCTACTCTACTGTGTTTCCTATAGGGCCAGAACAGTGAGCTTGCTCAGTACAAAAAAACTGTCCTTCCTACACACACGGGCCATATCTACTTCAACTCTGCTTAGTAAACTGACAAGAAAGTACCTTCTCTTCCGTCCAATACACTGTACTTGCTGGGAACAGATGCGAGTGCTATTTGCACTGTGTATGGCAATGGGAGCGCAATAGTGACTCTTCTTACCAGAAAAAAACTCTTGCTCATAGGACCAGAAACAGCATGTGATTCAAATCCGTTTCTGACTGGGAAACAAACACTAGCTCGCCTTACAAGAAACACACTCTGCTTTGAGAAAAGAGCACTCTTCTACTCTACTGTGTTTCCTATAGGGCCAGAACAGTGAGCTTGCTCAGAAAAAATGAACTGTGCTTCCAACACACACGGGCCATATCTACTTCCACTATGCTTAGAAAACTGACAAGAACAGTAGCTTCTCTTCAGTCCAATACACTGTACTTCCTGGGAACAGACCGTGAGTGCTACTTGCACTGTGTGTGACAATGGGAAAGCAATCGTGACTCCTTCTTACCAGAAAACAACTCTTGCTCATAGGACCAGAAACTGCATGTGATTCAACTCTATTTCTGACTGGGAAACAACACTAGCTGGCCTAACGAGAAACACACTCTGCTTTGAGAAAAGAGCACTCATCTACTCTACTGTGTTTCCTATTAGGGCCAGAACAGTGAGCTTGCTCAGAACAAAAGAACTGTGCTTCCTACACATGGGCCATATCTACTTTCAACTCTGCTTCGGAAACTGACAAGGACAGTAGCTTCTCTTCAGTCCAATACACTGCACTGGCAGGGAACATACGCGAGTGCTCTTTGCACTGTGTATGGATATTGGAGCACAAAAGTTACACCTCTTACGAGAAAACAACTCTTGATCGTAGGACCAGAAACTGCATTAGATTCAATTCCATTTCTGACTGGGAAACAAACACTAGCTCGCCTCAGAAGAAACACACTCTGCTTTTCAGAAAGAGCATTCTTCTACTCTACTGTGTTTTCTATAGGGGCAGAACAGTGAGCTTGCTCAGAATAAAAGAACTGTGCTTCCCACACACACGGCCCATATCTACTTCAACTCTACTTAGGAAACTGACAAGAACAGTAGCATCTCTTCAGTCCAATACACTGTACTTGCTGGGAACAGACGTGAGTGCTATTTGCACTGTGTATGGCAATGGGAGCACAATAGTGACTCTTCTTACCAGATAACAACTCTTGCTAGTAGGACCAGAAAACTGCAATGAGATTCAACTCCATTTCTGACTGGGAAACAAACACTAGCTCACCTTACAAGAAACACACTCTACTTTTGAGAAAAAAGCACTCTTCTACTCTACTGTGATTCTATAGGGGCAGAACAGTGAGCTTGCTCAGAACAAAAGAACTGTGCTTCCTACACACACGGGCCATATCTACTTCAACTCTGCTTCGGAAACTGAAAAGAACAGTAGCTTCTCTTCAGTCCAATACACTGTACTTGCTGGAACAGACGCGAGTAATATTTGCACTGTGTGGCAAATGGATCACAATAGTGACTCCTCTTACCCAGAAAACAACTCTTGCTCATACTACCCAGAAACTGTATGTGATTCAACTCTATTTCTGACCTGGAAACAACACTAGCTCGGCTTACAAGAAACACACTCTGCTTTTGAGAAAAGAGCACTCTCTACTCTACTGTGTTCCTATAGGGCCAGAACAGTGAGCTTGCTCAGAACAAAAGAACTGTGCTTCCTACATGCACGGGCCACATCTACTTCAACTCTAGTTAGGAAACGGACAAGAACAGTACCATCTCTTCAGTCCAATACACTGTACTTGCTGGGAACAGACGCGAGTGCTATTTGCACTGTGTGGCAATGGATCGCAATAGTGACTCCTCTTACCAGAAAACAACTCTTTCTCGTAGGACCCGAAACTGCATGATATTCAACTCCATTTCTGACAGGGAAACAAACACTAGCTCGCCTTACATGAAACACACTCTGCTTTGAGAATAGAGCACTCTTCTACTCTACTGTGTTTCCAATAGGGCCAGAACAGTGAGCTTGCTCAGTACAAAAAAACTGTGCTTCCTACACACAAGGGCCATATCTACTACAACTCTGCTTAGGAAACTGACAGAACAGTAGCTTCTCTTCTGTCCAATACACTGTACTTGCTGGAAACAGATGCAAGTGCTATTTGCACTGTGTATGGCAATTGGAGCGCAATAGTGACTCTTCTTACCAGAAAAGAACTCTTGCTCATAGGACCAGAAAGTGCAAGTGATTCAACTCCAATTCTGACAGGGAAGCAAACACTAGCTCGCCTTATAGGAAACCCACTCTGCTTTTGAGAAAATAGCACTCTTCTACTCTACAGTGTTTCCTATAGGGCCAGAACAGTGAGCTTGCATCAGTACAAAAGAACTGTGCTTAATACACACACGGGCCATATCTACTTCAACTCTGCTTAGGAAACTGACAAGAACAGTAGCTTCTCTTCAGTCCAATGCACTGTACTTGCTGGGAACAGACGCGAATGCTATTTTCACTGTGTGGCAAATGGATCGCAATAGTGACTCCTCTTACCAGAAAAAAACTCTTTCTCGTAGGACCAGAAAACTGCATGATATTCAACTCCATTTCTGACAGGGAAACAAACAATAGCTTGCCTTACATGAAACACACTCTGCTTTTGAGAAAAGAGCACTCTTCTACTCTACTGTGTCTCCTATAGGGCCAGAACAGTGAGCTTGCTCAGAACAAAAGAACTGTGCTTCTACACACACGGGCCATATCTACTACAACTCTACCTAGACCTGACAAGAACAGTAGCATCTCTTCAGTCCAATCACTGTACTTGCTGGGTACAGAAGTGAGTGCTACTTGCACGGTGTGGCAAATGGATCGCAATCGTGACTCATCTACCAGAAAACACTCTTGCTCATAGGACCAAAAACTACATTAGATTTAACTCCATTTCTGACTGGGAAACAAACACTAGCTGGCCTTACAAGAAACACACTATGCTTTAGTGAAAAGAGCACTCTTCTACTCTACAGTGTTTCCTATAGGGCCAGAACGTGAGATTGCTCAGTACAAAAAAAACTGTGCTTCCTACACACACGGGCCATATCTCCTTCAACTCTGCTTAGTAAACTGACAAGAAAAGTAGCTTCTCTTCAGTCCAATACACTGTACTTGCTGGGAACAGACTCGAGTAATATTTGCACTGTGTGGCAAATGGATCGCAATAGTGACTCTTCTTACCCAGAAAACCACTCTTGCTCATACGACCAGAAACTGTATGTGATTCAACTCTATTTCTGACTGGGAAACAAACACTAGCTCATGTTACAATAAACACACTCTGCTTTTGAGAAAAGAGCACTCTTCTACTCTACTGTGTTTCCTAAAGGGCCAGAACAGTGAGCTTACTCTCAACAAAAGAACTGTGCTTCCTACACACACGGGCCATATCTACTTCAACTCTGCTTAGGAAACTGACAAGAACAGGAGCTTCTCTTCAATCCAATACACTGTACTTGCTGGGAAGAGACACGAGTGCTATTTGCACTGTGTATGGCAATGGGAGCACAATAGTGACTCTTCTTACCAGAAAACATCTCTTGCTCGTAGGAATAGAAACAGCATGTGATTCCACTCCATTTCTGACTGGGAAACAAACACTAGCTCGCCTTACAAGAAACACACTGTGCTTTTGAGAAAAGAGCACTCTTCTACTCTACTGTGTTTCCTATTGGGCCAGAACAGTGAGCTTGCTCAGGATAAAAGAAATGTGCTTCCTAAACACACGGGCCATATCTACTTCAACTCTGCTTAGGAAACTGACAAGAACAGTAGCTTCTCTTCAGTCCAATACACTGTACTTGCTGGGAACAGACGCGAGTGCTATTTGCACTGTGTATGGCAATGGGAGCACAACAGTGACTCTTCTTACCAGAAAACAACTCTTGCTCTTGGAATAGAAACAGCATGTGATTACACTCCATTTCTGACTGGGAAACAAACACTAGCTTGCCTTACAAGAAACACACTCTGCTTTTGAGAAAAGAGCACTCTTCTACTCTACTGTGTTTCCTATAGGGGCAGAACAGTGAGCATGCTCAGAACAAAAGATCTGTGCTTCTTACACACACGGGCCATATCTACTTCAACTCTGCTTGGAAACTGACAAGAACAGTAGGTTCTCTTCAGTCCAATACACTGTAATTGCTGGGAACAGACGTGAGTGCTATTTGCAGTGTGTGGCAAATGGATCGCAATAGTGAATGTTTTTACCGGAAAACAACTCTTGCTCATACTACCAGAACTGTATGTGATTCAACTCTATTTCTGACCTGGAAACAAACACTAGCTCGGCTTACAAGAAACACACTCTGCTTTTGGGAAGAGAGCACTCTTCTACTCTACTGTGTTTCCTATAGGGCCAGAACAGTGAGCTTGCTCAGAACAAAAGAACTGTGCTTCCTACATGCACGGGCCACATCTACTTCAACTCTAGTTAGGAAACGGACAAGAACAGTACCATCTCTTCAGTCCAATACACTGTACTTGCTGGGAAGAGACGCGAGTGCTATTTGCACTGTGTGGCAAATGGATCGCAATAGTGACTCCTCTTACCAGAAAAAAACTCTTTCTCGTAGGGCAGAAACTGCATGATATTCAACTCCATTTCTGACAGGAGAAACAAACAGTAGCTCGCCTACATGAAACACACTCTGCTTTTGAGGAAAAGAGCACTCTTCTACTCTACTGTGTTTCAATAGGGCCAGAACAGTGAGCTTGCTCAGTACAAAAAAACTGTGCTTCCTACACACAGGGTCCATATCTACTTCAACTCTGCTATGAAACTGACAAGAACAGTAGCTTCTCTTCTGTCCAATACACTGTACTTGCTGGAAACAGATGCGAGTGCTATTTGCACTGTGTATGGCAATGGGAGCGCAATAGTGACTCTTCTTACCAGAAAACAACTCTTGCTCATAGGACCAGGAACTGCAAGTGATTCAACTCCATTTCTGACAGGGAAACAAACACTAGCTCGCCTTATAGGAACCCACTCTGCTTTTGAGAAAATAGCACTCTTCTACTCTACAGTGGTTTCCTATAGGGCCAGAACAGTGAGCTTGCTCAGTACAAAAGAACTGTGCTTAATACACACACGGGCCATATCTACTTCAACTCTGCTTAGGAAACTGACAAGAACAGTAGCTTCTCTTCAGTCCAATGCACTGTACTTGCTTGGGAACAGACGCCGAATGCTATTTTCTCTGTGTGGCAAATGGATCGCAATAGTGACTCCTCTTACCAGAAAACAACTCTTTCTCGTAGGACCAGAAACTGCATGATATTCAACTCCATTTCTGACAGGGAAACAAACACTAGCTCGCCTTACATGAAACACACTCTGCTTTTGAGAAAAGAGCACTCTTCTACTCTACTGTGTCTCCTATAGGGCCAGAACAGTGAGCTTGCTCAGAACAAAAGAACTGTGCTTCTACACACAAGGGCCATATCTTCTACAACTCTACCTAGAACCTGACAAGAACAGTAGCATCTCTTCAGTCCAATTCACTGTACTTGCTGGGTACAGAAAGTGAGTGCTACTTGCACGGTGTGGCAATGGATCGCAATCGTGACTCACCTTACCAGAAAACAACTCTTGCTCATAGGACCAAAAACTACATTAGATTTAACTCCATTTCTGACTGGGAAACAAACACTAGCTCGCCTTACAAGAAACACACTATGCTTTAGAGAAAAGAGCACTCTTCCTACTCTACTGTGTTTCCTATAGGGCCAGAACAGTGACCTTGCTCAGTACAAAATAACTGTGCTTCCTACACACACGGGCCATATCTACTTCAACTCTGCTTAGTAAACTGACAAGAAAAGTAGCTTCTCTTCCATCCAATACACTGTACTTGCTGGGAACAGATGCGAGTGCTATTTGCACTTTGTATGGCAATGGGAGCGCAATAGTGACTCTTCTTACCAGAAAACAATCTCTTGCTCATAGGACCAGAAACAGCATGTGATTCAACTCCATTTCTGACTGGGAAACAAACACTAGCTCGACTTACAAGAAACACACTCTGCTTTTGAGAAAAGAGCACTCTTCTACTCTACTGTGTTTCCTATAGGGCCAGAACAGTGAGCTTGCTCAGAAAAAATGAGCTGTGCTTCCTACACACACGGGCCATATCTACTTCCACTATGCTTAGGAAACTGACAAGAACAGTAGCTTCTCTCAGTCCAATACACTGTACTTGCTGGGAACAGACGCGAGTAATATTTGCACTGTGTGGCAAATGGATCGCAATAGTGACTCTTCTTACCCAGAAAACCACTCTTGCTCATACGACCAGAAACTGTATGTGATTCAACTCTATTTCTGACTGGGAAACAAACACTAGCTCATGTTAACAATAAACACACTCTGCTTTTGAGAAAAGAGCACTCTTCTACTCTACTGTGTTTCCTACAGGGCAGAACAGTGAGCTTGCTCTCAACAAAAGAACTGTGCTTCCTACACACGGGCCATATCTACTGCAACTCTGCTTAGAAACTGACAAGAACAGGAGCTTCTCTTCAGTCCAATACACTGTACTTGCTGGAAGAGACACCAGTGCTATTTGCACTGTGTATGGCAATGGGAGCACAATAGTGACTCTTCTTACCAGAAAACAACTCTTGCTCGTAGGAATAGAAACAGCATGTGATTCCACTCCATTTCTGACTGGGAAACAAACACTAGCTCGCCTTACAAGAAACACACTCTGCTTTTGAGAAAAGAGCACTCTTCTACTCTACTGTGTTTCCTATAGGGCCAGAACAGTGAGCTTGCTCAGAATAAAAGAAATGTGCTTCCTAACACACGGGCCATATCTACTGCAACTCTGCTTAGAAAACTGACAAGAACAGTAGCTTCTCTTCAGTCCAATACACTGTACTTTCTGAGAACAGACGCGAGTGCTATTTGTACTGTGTATGGCAAATGGAGGCGCAATAGTGACTCTTCTTACCAGAAAACAGCTCTTGTTCGTAGGACCAGAAACTGCATGAGATTCAACTCCATTTCTGACTGGGAAACAAACACTAGCTCGCCTTGCAAGAAACACACTCTGCTTTTGAGAAAAGAGCACTCATCTACTCTATTGTGTTTTCTATAGGGCCAGAAGAGTGAGCTTGCTCAGTACAAAAACACTGTGCTTCCTACACACACGGGCCATATCTACTTCAACTCTGCTTAGGAAACTGACAAGAACAGTAGCTTCTCTTCAGTCCAATACACTGTACTTGCTGGGAACAGACGCGAGTGCTATTTGCACTGTGTATGGCAATGGGAGCACAACAGTGACTCTTCTTACCAGAAAACAACTCTTGCTCGTGGAATAGAAACAGCATGTGATTCCATTCCATTTCTGACTGGGAAACAAACACTAGCTCGCCTTACAAGAAACACACTCTGCTTTTGAGAAAAGAGCACTCTTCTACTCTACTGTGTTTCCTATAGGGGCAGAACAGTGAGCTTGCTCAGAACAAACGATCTGTGCTTCCTACACACACGGGCCATATCTACTTCAGCTCTGCTTAGGAAACTGACAAGAACAGTAGGTTCTCTTCAGTCCAATACACTGTAATTGCTGGGAACAGACGTGAGTGCTATTTGCACTGTGTGGAAAATGGATCGCAATAGTGAATCTTTTTACCGGAAAACAACTCTTGCTCATACTACCAGAAACTGTATGTGATTCAACTCTATTTCTGACCTGGAAAAAAACACTAGCTCGGCTTACAAGAAACACACTCTGCTTTTGAGAAAAGAGCACTCTTCTACTCTACTGTGTTTCCTATAGGGCCAGAACAGTGAGCTAGCTCAGAACAAAAGAACTGTGCTTCCTACACACAGGGGCCACATCTACTTCAACTCTAGTTAGGAAACGGACAAGAACAGTACCATCTCTTCAGTCCAATACACTGTACTTGCTGGGAACAGACGCTAGTGCTATTTGCACTGTGTGGCAAATATATCGCAATAGTGATTCTTCTTATAAGAAAACAACTCCTGCTCGTAGGACCAGAAACAGCATGTGATTCAACTCCATTTCTGACTGGGAAACAAACACTAGCTCGCCTTACGAGAAACACACTCTGCTTTTGAGAAAAGAGCACTCTTCTACTCTACTGTTTTTTTCTATAGGGCCAGAACAGTAAGCTTGCTCTGAACAAAAGAACTGTGCTTCCTACACACACGGGCTATATCTCCTTCAACTCTGCTTAGGAAACTGACAAGAACAGGAGCTTCTCTTCAGTCCAATACACTGTACTTGCTGGGAAGAGACACGAGTGCTGTTTGCACTGTGTGGCAAATGGTTCGCAATAGTGAGTCTTTTTAGGGGAAAACAACTCTTGCTCATACAACCAGAAACTGTATGTGATTCAACTCTATTTCTGACCTGGAAACAAACACTAGTTCGCCTTACAAGAAACACACTCTGCTTTTGAGAAAATAGCACTCTACTACTCTACTGTTTTTCCTATAGGGCGAGAACAGTGAGCTTGCTCAGAACAAAAGAACTGTGCTTCCTACACACACGGGCCACATCTACTTCAACTCTAGTTAGGAAACGGACAAGAAGGTAGCATCTCTTCAGTCCAATACACTGTACTTGCTGGGAAGAGACACGAGTGCTGTTTGCACTGTGTATGGCAATGGGAGCACAGTAGTGACTCTTCTTACCAGAAAACAACTCTTGCTCATACGACCAGAAACTGTATGTGATTCAACGCTATTTCTGACCTGGAAACAAACACTAGCTCGCCTTACATGAAACACACTCTGCTTTTGAGAAAAGAGCACTCTACTACTCTACTGTGTTTCCTATAGGGCCAGAACAGTGAGCTTGCTCAGAACAAAAGAACTGTGCTTCCTACACTCACGGGCCACATCTACTTCAACTCTAGTTAGGAAACGGACAAGAAGGTAGCATCTCTTCAGTACAATACACTGTACTTGGTGGGAACAGACGCCAGTGCTATTTGCACTGTGTATGGCAATGGGAGCACAACAGTGACTCTTATTACCAGAAAACAACTCTTGCTCGTAGGAATAGAAACACCATGTGATTCCACTCCATTTCTGACTGGAAAACAAACACTAGCTCGCCTTACAAGAAACACACTCTGCTTTTGAGAAATGAGCACTCTTCTACTCTACTGTGTTTCCTATAGGGCCAGAACAGTGAGCTTGCTCAGAATAAAAGAACTGTTCTTCCTAAACACACGGACCATATCTACTACAACTCTGCTTAGGAAACTGACAAGAACAGTAGCTTCTCTTCAGTCCAATACACTGTACTTGCTGAGAACAGACGCGAGTGCTATTTGTACTGTGTATGGCAATGGAGGCGCAATAGTGACTCATCTTACCAGAGAACAACTCTTGCTTGTAGGACCAGAAACTGCATGCGATTAAACTCCATTTCTGACTGGGAAACAAACACTAGCTCGCCTTACAAGAAACACACTCTGCTTTTGAAAAAAGAGCACTCATCTACTCTATTGTGTTTTCTGTAGGGCCAGAACAGTGAGCTTGCGCAGTACAAAAACACTGTGCTTCCTACACACGGGCCATATCTAATTCAACTCTGCTTAGGAAACTGACAAGAACAGTAGCTTCTCTTCAGTCCAATACACTGTACTTGCTGGGAACAGACACGAGTGCTATTTGGAATGTGTATGTCAATGGGAGCACAACAGTGACTCTTCTTACCAGAAAACATCTCTTGCTCGTAGGAACAGAAACTGCATGTGATTCAACTCCATTTCTGACTAGGAAACAAAAACTAGCTTGCCGCACAAGAAACACACTCTGCTTTTGAGAAAAGAGCATTCTTCTACTCTACTGTGTTTCCTATATGGGCAGAACAGTGAGCATTCTCAGAATAAAAGAACTCTGCTTCCTATACACACAGGCCATATCTACTGCAACTCTAATTAGGAAACTGACAAGAACAATAGCATCTCTTCAGTCCAATACACAGTACTTGCTGGGAACAGACGTAAGTCCTATTTGCACTGTGTGGCAAATTGTTCGCAATAGTCACTCTTCTTACCAGAAAAAAACTCTTGCTCATAGCACCAGAAACTGCATGTGATTCAACTCCATTTCTGACTTGGAAACAAACACTAGCTCGCCTTACAAGAAACACACTCTGCTTTTGAGAAAAGAGCACTCTTCTACTTTACTGTGTTTCTTGTAGGGCCATAACAGTGAGCTTGCTCTGAACAAAAGAACTGTGCTTCCTACACACACAGGCCATATCTACTTCAACTCTGCTTAGGAAACTGACAAGAACAGGAGCTTCTCTTCAGTCCAATACACTGTACTTACTGGGAAGAGACATGAGGGCTATTTGCACTGTGTATGGCAATGGGAGCACAATAGTAACTCTTATTACCAGAAAAGCACTCTTGCTCGTAGGACCAGAATCGGCATGTGATTCCACTCCATTTCTGACTGGGAAACAAACAATAGCTCGCCTTACAAGAAACACACTCTGCTTTTGAGAAAAGAGCACTCCTCTACTCTACTGTGTTTCCTATAGGGCCAGATCAGTGAGCTTGCTCAGTACAAAAGAACTGTGCTTCCTACACACACGGGCCATATCTACTTCAACTCTGCTTACAAAAATGACAACAACAGTAGCTTCTCTTCAGTTCAATACACTGTACTTGCTGGGAACAGACGCGAGTGCTATTTGCACTGTGTATGGGAATGGGAGCGCAATAGTGACTCTTCTTAAGAGAAAGCAACTCTTAATCATAGAAACAGAAACTGCAAGTGATTCAACTCCATTTCTGACAGGGAAAAAAACACTACCTCGCCTTACAAGAAACACAGTCTGCTTTTGAGAAAAGAGCACTCTTCTACTCTCCTGTGTTAGCTATAGGGGCAGAACAGTGAGCTTGCTCAGAACAAAAGAACTGTGCATCCTACACTCACGGGCCATATCTACTTCAACTCTGCTTAGGAAACTGACAAGAACAGTAGCTTCTCTTCAGTCCAACACACTGTACTTGCTGGGAACAGATGCGAGTGCTATTTGCACTGTGTGGCAAATGGATCACAATAGTGACTCTTCTTACCCAGAAAACAACTCTTGCTCGTAGGACCAGAAACGGCATGAGATTCAACTCCATTTCTGACTGGGAAACAAACACTAGCTCGTTTTACAAGAAACACACTCTGTTTTGAGAAAAGAGCACTCTTCCACTCTACTATGTTTCCTATAGGGCCAGAACAGTGAGCTTGCTCAGAACAAAAGAACTGTGCTTCCTGCACACGGGCCATATCTATTTCAACTCTACTTAGGAAACTGACAAGAACACTAGCATCGCTTCAGTCCAATACATTGTACTTGCTGGGTACAGACGTGAGTGCTATTTGCACTGTGTGGCAAATAGATCGCAATAGTGATTCTTCTTACCAGAAAAAAACTCTTGCTTGTAGGACCAGAAACTGCATTAGATTCAACACCATTTTTGACTGGGAAACAAACACTGGCTCACCTTACAAGAAACACACTTTGCTTTTGAGAAAAGAGCACTCTTCTACTCTACTGTGTTTCCTATATGTCCAGAACAGTGTGCTTGCTCAGAAAAAAGAACTGTGCTTCCGACACACACGGGCCATATCTATTTCCACTCTGCTTAGGAAACTGAGAAGAACAGGAGCTTCTCTTCAGTCTAATACACTGTATTTGCAGGGAACAGACACGAGTGCTATTTGCACTGTGTATGGCAATGGGAGCACAATAGTGACTCTTCTTACCAGAAAACAACTCTTGCTTGTAGGAATAGATACAGCATGTGATTCCACTCCATTTCTGACTGGGAAAAAAACACTAGCTCGCCTTACAAGAAACACACTCTGCTTTTGAGAAAAGAGCACTCTTCTACTCTACCGTGTTTCCTATAGGGCCACAACAGTGAGCTTGCTCAGAATAAAGGAACTGTGCTTCCTAAACACAAGGGCCATATCTACTACAACTCTGCTTAGGAAACTGACAAGAACAGTAGGTTCTCTTCAGTCCAATACACTGTACTTGCTGAGAACAGACGCGAGTGCTATTTGTACTGTGTATGGCAATGGAGGCGCAATAGTGACTCTTCTTACCAGAAAACAACTCTTGCTCATAGGACCAGAAACTGCATGAGATTCAACTCCATTTCTGACTGGGAAACAAACACTAGCTCACCTTACAAGAAACACACTCTGCTTTTGAGAAAAGAGCACTCATCTACTCTATTGTGTTTTCTATAGGGCCGAAACAGTGAGCTTGCTCTGTACAAAAACACTGTGCTTCCTTCACATACGGGCAATATCTACCTCAACTCTGCTTAGGAAACTGACAAGAACAGTAGCTTCTCTTCCGTCCAATACACTGTACTTGCTGGGACCAGACGGGAGTGCCATTTGCACTGTGTGTCAAATGGATCGCAATAGTGACTCTTCTTACCAGAAAAAAACTCTTGCTCCTAGGACCAGTAACTGCATTAGATTCAACTCCATTTCTGACTGGGAAACAAACACTAGCTCGCGTTACAAGAAACACACTCTGCTTTTGAGAAAAGAGCACTCTTCTACTCTACTGTGTTTCCTATAGGGCCAGAACAGTGAGCTTGCTCAGAACAAAAGAACTGTGCTTCCTACACACACGGGCCACATCTACTTCAACTCTAGTTAGGAAACGGACAAGAACAGTAGCATCTCTTCAGTCCAATACACTGTACTTGCTGGGAACAGACGCGAGTGCTATTTGCACTGTGTGGCAAATGGATCGCAATAGTGATTCTTCTTACCAGAAAACAACTGTTGCTTGTAGGACCAGAAACAGCATGTGATTCAACTCCATTTCTGACTGGGAAACAAACACTAGCTCACCTTACGAGAAATACACTCTATTTTGAGAAAAGAGCACTCTTCTACTCTACTGTGTTTCTTGTAGGGCCAGAACAGTGAGCTTGATCTGAACAAAAGAACTGTGCTTCCTACACAAACGGGCCATATCTACCTCAAATCTGCTTAGGAAACTGACAAGAACAGGAGCTTCTCTTCAGTCCAATACACTGTACTTGCTGGGAACAGACGCGAGTGCTATTTGCACTGTGTATGGCAATGGGAGCACAATAGTGACTCTTCTTACCAGAAAACAACTCTTGCTCGTAGGAATAGAAACAGCATGTGATACCACTCCATTTCTGACTGGGAAACAAACACTAGCTCGCCTTACAAGAAACACAATCTGCTTTTGAGAAAAGAGCACTCTTCTACTCTACTGTGTTTCCTATAGGGGCAGAACAGTGAGCTTGCACAGAACAAACGATCTGTGCTTCCTACACACACGGGCCATATCTACTTCAACTATGCTTAGGAAACTGACAAAAACAGTAGGTTCTCTTCAGTCCAATACACTGTAATTGCTGGGAACAGACGTGAGTGCTATTTGCACTGTGTGGCAAATGGATCGCAATAGTGAGTCTTCTTACCCAGAAAACAACTCTTGCTCATACGACCAGAAACTGTATGTGATTCAACTCTCTTTCTGACCTGGAAACAAACACTAGCTCGCCTTACAAGAAACACACTCTGCTTTTGAGAAAAGAACACTCTTCTAAACTACTGTGTTTCCTATAGGGCTAGAACAGTGAGCTTGCTCAGAACAAAAGAACTGTGCTTCCTACACACACGGGCCACATCTACTTCAACTCTAGTTAGGAAACGGACAAGAACAGTAGCATCTCTTCAGTCCAATACACTGTACTTGCTGGGAACAGACGCGAGTGCTGTTTGCACTGTGTGGCAAATGGATCGCAATAGTGATTCTTCTTACGAGAAAACAACTCTTGCTCGTAGGACCAGAAACAGCATGTGATTCAACTCCATTTCTGACTGGGAAACAAACACTAGCTCGCCTTACGAGAAACACACTCTACTTTTGAGAAAAGAGCACTCTTCTACTCTACTGTGTTTCCTATAGGGCCAGAACAGTGAGCTTGCTCAGAACAAAAGAACTGTGCTTCCTACACACACGGGCCACATCTACTTCAACTCTAGTTAGGAAACGGACAAGAACAGAAGCATCTCTTCAGTCCAATACACTGTACTTGCTGGGAACAGACGCGAGTGCTATTTGCACTGTGTGGCAAATGGATTGCAATAGTGACTCTTCTTACCCAGAAAACAACTCTTGCTCATACGACCAGAAACTGTATGTGATTCAACTCTATTTCTGACTGGGAAACAAACACTAGGTCACGTTACAATAAACACACTGTGCTTTTGAGAAAAGAGCACTCTTCTACTCTACTGTGTTTCCTATAGGGCCAGAACAGTGAGCTTGCTCAGTACAAAATAACTGTTCTTCCTAAACACACGGGCCATATCTACTTCAATTCTGCTTAGGAAACTGACAAGAACAGAAGCTTCTCTTCCGTCCAATACACTATACTTGCTGGGAAGAGATGCGAGTGCTATTTGCACTGTGTATGGCAATGGGAGCGCAATAGTGACTCTTCTTACCAGAAAACAACTCTTGCTCATAGGACCAGAAACTGCACGTGATTCAACTCCATTTCTGACAGGGAAACAATCACTATCTCGCCTTACAAGAAACCCACTCTGCTTTTGAGAAAAGAGCACTCTTCCACTCTACAGTGTTTGCTTTAGGGCCAGAACAGTGAGCTTGAGCAGAAAAAATGAGCTGTGCTTCCTACAAACACGGGCCATATCTACTTCAACTCTCCTTAGGAAACTTACAAGAACAGTAGCTTCTTTTCAGTCCAATATACTGCACTTGCTGGGAACAGATGCGAGAGCTATTTGCACTGTGTATGTCAATGGGAGCGCAAAAGTGACACTTCTTACCAGAAAACATCTCTTGCTCGTAGGAACAGAAACTGCATGTGATTCTACTCCATTTCTGACTAGGAAACAAAAACTAGCTTGCCGCACAAGAAACACACTCTGCTTTTGAGAAAAGAGCATTCTTCTACTCTACTGTTTTTCCTATAGGGACAGAACAGTGAGCATTCTCAGAATAAAAGAACTGTGCTTCCTATACACACAGGCCATATCTACTGCAACTCTACTTAGGAAACTGACAAGAACAGTAGCATCTCTTCAGTCCAATACACAGTACTTGCTGGGAACAGACGTAAGTCCTATTTGCACTGTGTGGCAAATGGTTCGCAATAGTCACTCTTCTTACCAGAATACAACTCTTGCTCATAGCACCAGAAACTCCATGTGATTCAACTCCATTTCTGAATTGGAAACAAACACTAGCTCGCCTTACAAGAAACACACTCTGCTTTTGAGAAAAGAGCACTCTTCTACTTTACTGTATTTCCTATAGGGCCAGAACAGTGAGCTTGCTCAGTACAAAAAAAACTGTGCTTCCTACACACGGGCCATATCTACTTCAACTCTGCTTAGGAAACTGACAAGAACAGTAGCTTCTCTTCTGTCTAATACACTGTACTTGCTGGGAACAGACGCGAGTGCTATTTGCACTGTTTATGGCAATGGGAGCACAATAGTGACTCTTCTTACCAGAAAACAACTCTTGCTCATAGGAACAGAAACTGCAAGTGATTCAACTCCATTTCTGACAGGGAAACAAACACTAGCTCGCCTTACAAGAAACACTCTCTGCTTTTGAGAAAAGAGCACTCTTCTACTCTACTGTGTTTCCTATAGGGCCAGAACAGTGAGCTTGCTCTGAAAAAAAGAACTGAGCTTCCTACACACACGGGCCATATCTACCTCAAATCTGCATAGGAAACTGACAAGAACAGGAGCTTCTCTTCAGTCCAATACACTGTACTTGCTGGGTACAGACGTGATTGCTATTTGCACTGTGTGGCAAATGGATCGCAATAATGACTCTTCTTACCAGAAAACAACTCTTGCTCGTAGGAAAAGAAACTGCATTAGATTCAACTCCATTTCTGACTGGGAAACAAACACTAGCTCGCCTTACAAGAAAGACACTCTGCTTTTGAGAAAAGAGCACTCTTCTACTCTACTGTATTTCCTATAGGGCCAGAACAGTGTGCTTGCTCAGAAAAAAAGAACTGTGCTTCCTACACACACGGGCCATATCTCCTTCAACTCTACGTAGGAAACTTACAAGAACAGTAGCATCTCTTCAGTCCAATACACTGAACTTGCTGGGAAGAGACATGAGTGCTATTTGCACTGTGTATGGCAATGGGAGCACAATAGTAACTCTTCTTACCAGAAAACAACTCTTGCTCGTAGGAATAGAAACAGCATGTGATTCCACTCAATTTCTGACTGGGAAACAAACAATAGCTCGCCTTACAAGAAACACACTCTGCTTTTGAGAAAAAAGCACTCTTCTATTCTACTGTGTTTCCTATAGGGCCAGATCAGTGAGCTTGCTCAGTACAAAAGAACTGTGCTTCCTACAAACACGGGCCATATCTACTTCAACTCTGCTTACGAAAATGACAACAACAGTAGCTTCTCTTCAGTTCAATACACTGTACTTGCTGGGAACAGACGCGAGTGCTATTTGCACTGTGTATGGGAATGTGAGCGCAATAGTGACTCTTCTTAAGAGAAAGCAACTCTTAATCATAGAAACAGAAACTGCAAGTGATTCAACTCCATTTCTGACAGGGAAAAAAACAATACCTCGCCTTACAAGAAACACAGTCTGCTTTTGAGAAAAGAGCACTCTTCTACTCTACTCTGTTACCTATAGGGGCAGAACAGTGAGCTTGCTCAGAACAAAAGAACTGTGCTTCCTGCACACACGGGCAATATCTACTTCAACTTTGCTTAGGAAACTGACAAGAACAGTAGCTTCTCTTCAGTTCAACACACTGTACTTGCTGGGAACAGACGCGAGTGCTATCTGCACTGTGTGCCAAATGGATCACAATAGTGACTCTTCTTACCCAGAAAACAACTCTTGCTCGTAGGACCAGAAACGGCATGAGATTCAACTCCATTTCTGACTGGGAAACAAACACTAGCTCGTTTTACAAGAAACACACTCTGTTTTGAGAAAAGAGCACTCTTCCACTCTACTATGTTTGCTATAGGGCCAGAACAGTGAGCTTGCTCAGAACAAAAGAACTGTGCTTCCTACACAAGGGCCATATCTACTTCAACTCTACTTAGGAAACTGACAAGAACACTAGCATCGCTTCAGTCCAATACATTGTACTTGCTGGGTACAGACGTGAGTGCTATTTGCACTGTGTGGCAAATGGATCGCAATAGTGACTCTTCTTACCAGAAAAAAACTCTTGCTCGTAGGACCAGAAACTGCATTAGATTCAACACCATTTTTGACTGGGAAACAAACACTGGCTCGCCTTACAAGAAACACACTTTGCTTTTGAGAAAAGAGCACTCTTCTACTCTACTGTGTTTCCTGTATGTCCAGAACAGTGTGCTTGCTCATAAAAAAGAACTGTGCTTCCGACACACACGGGCCATATCTATTTCCACTCTGCTTAGGAAACTGAAAAGAACAGGAGCTTCTCTTCAGTCTAATACACTGTACTTGCTGGGAACAGACACGAGTGCTATTTGTACTGTGTATGGCAATGGAGGCGCAATAGTGACTCTTCTTACCAGAAAACAACTCTTGCTCGTAGGACAAGAAACTGCATGAGATTCAACTCCATTTCTGACTGGGAAACAAACACTAGCTCACCTTACAAGAAACACACTCTGCTTTTGAGAAAAGAGCACTCATCTACTCTATTGTGTTTTCTATAGGGCCGAAACAGTGAGCTTGCTCTGTACAAAAACACTGTGCTTCCTGCACACACGGGCAATATCTACTTCAAGTCTGCTTAGGAAACTGACAAGAACAGTAGCTTCTCTTCCGTCCAATACACTGTACTTGCTGGGAACAGACACGAGTGCTATTTGCACTGTGTGTCAAATGGATCGCAATAGTGACTCTTCTTACCAGAAAAAAACTCTTGCTTGTAGGACCATAAACAGCATGTGATTCAACTCCATTTCTGACTGGGAAACAAACACTAGCTCGCGTTACAAGAAACACACTCTACTTTTGAGATAAGAGCACTCTTCTACTCTACTGTGTTTCTTGTAGGGCCAGAACAGTGAGCTTGCTCTGAACAAAAGAACTGTGCTTCCTACCCAAACGGGTCATATCTACCTCAAATCTGCTTAGGAAACTTACAAGAACAGGAGCTTCTCTTCAGTCCAATACACTGTACTTGCTGTGAACAGACGCGATTGCTATTTGCACTGTGTATGGCAATGGGAGCACAATAGTGACTCTTCTTACCAGAAAACAACTCTTGCTCATAGGAATAGAAACAGCATGTGATTCCACTCCATTTCTGACTGGGAAACAAACACTAGCTCGCCTTAAAAGAAACACACTCTGCTTTTGAGAAAAGAGCACTCTTCTACTCTGCTGTGTTTCCTATAGGGCCAGAACAGTGAGCTTGCTCAGAATAAAAGAACTGTGCTTCCTAAACACACGGGCCATATCTACTACAACTCTGCTTAGGAAACTGACAAGAACAGTAGCTTCTCTTCAGTCCAATACACTGTACTTGCTGAGAACAGACGCGAGTGCTATTTGTACTGTGTATGGCAATGGAGGCTCAATAGTGACTCTTCTTACCAGAAAAAAACTCTTGCTCGTAGGACCAGAAACTGCATGAGATTCAACTCCATTTCTGACTGGGAAACAAACACTAGGTCGCCTTACAAGAAACACACTCTGCTTTTGAGACAAGAGCACTCTTCTACTCTATGTGTTTCCTATAGGGGCAGAACAGTGAGCCTGCTCAGTACAAAAACACTGTGCTTCCTACACACACGGGCCATATCTACTTCAACTCTGCTTAGGAAACTGACAGGAACAGTAGCTTCTCTTCCGTCCAATACACTGTATATGCTGGGAACAGACACGAGTGCTGTTTGCACTGTGTATGGCAATGGGAGCACAGTAGTGACTCTTCTTACCAGAAAACAACTCTTGCTCGTAAGACCAGAAACTGCATGAGATTCAACTCCATTTCTGACTGGGAAACAAATACTAGCTCGCCTTACAAGAAACACACTCTGCTTTTGAGAAAAGAGCACTCATCTACTTTATTGTGTTTTCTATATGGCCAGAATAGTGAGCTTGCTCAGTACAAAAACACTGTGCTTCCTACACACACGGGCCATATCTAATTCAACTCTGCTTAGGAAACTGACAAGAACAGTAGCTTCTCTTCAGTCCAATACACTGCACTTGCTGGGAACAGACGCGAGTGCTATTTGCAATGTGTATGGCAATGGGAGCACAATAGTGACTCTTCTTACCAGAAAACAACTCTTGCTCTTGGAATAGAAACAGCATGTGATTCCACACCATTTATGACTGGGAAACAAACACTAGCTCACCTTACAAGAAACACACTCTGCTTTTGAGAAAAGAGCACTCTTCTACTCTACTGTGTTTCCTATAGGGCCAGAACAGTGTGCTTGCTCAGAACAAAAAAACTGTGCTTCCTACACACATGGGCCATATCTACTTCAACTCTGCTTAGGAAACTGTCAAGAACAGTAGCTTCTCTTCCGTCCAATACACTGTACTTGTTGGGAACAGACGCCAGTGCTATTTGCAGTGTGTATGGCAATGGTAGCACAATAGTGACTCTTCTTACCAGAAAACAACTCTTGCTCTTAGGAATAGAAACAGCATGTGATTCCACTCCATTTATGACTGGGAAACAAACACTAGCTCGCCTTACAAGAAACACACTCTGCTTTTGAGAAAAGAGCACTCTGCTACTCTACTGTGTTTCCTATAGGGCCAGAATAGTGAGCTTGCTCAGAATAAAAGAACTGTGCTTCCTAAACACACGGGGAATATCTACTTCAACTCTGCTTAGGAAACTGACAAGAACAGTAGCTTCTCTTCAGTCCAATACACTGTACTTGCTGAGAACAGACGCGAGTGCTATTTGTACTGTGTATGGCAATGGAGGCGCAATAGTAACTCTTCTTACCAGAAAACAGCTCTTGTTCGTAGGACCAGAAACTGCATGATATTCAACTCCCTTTCTGACAGGGAAACAAACACTAGCTCGCCTTACATGAAACACACTCTGCTTTTGAGAAAAGAGCACTCTTCTACTCTACTGTGTTTCCTATAGGGCCAGAACAGTGAGCTTGCTCAGAACAAAAGAACTGTGCTTCCTACACACACGGGCCATATCTACTACAACTCTACCTAGAACCTGACAAGAACAGTAGCATCTCTTCAGTCCAATTCACTGTACTTGCTGGGTACAGAAGTGAGTGCTACTTGCACGGTGTGGCAAATTGATCGCAATCGTGACTCATCTTACCAGAAAACAACTCTTGCCCATAGGACAAAAAACTACATTAGATTTAACTCCATTTCTGACTGGGAAACAAACACTAGCTGGCCTTACAAGAAACACACTATGCTTTAGAGACAAGAGCACTCTTCTACTCTACTGTGTTTCCTATAGGGCCAGAACAGTGAGCTTGCTCAGTACAAAAAAACTGTGCTTCCTACACACACGGGCCATATCTACTTCAACTCTGCTTAGTAAACTGACAAGAAAAGTAGCTTCTCTTCCGTCCAATACACTGTACTTGCTGGGAACAGACACGAGTGCTATTTGCACTGTGTATGGCAATGGGAGCACAACAGTGACTCTTCTTACCCGAAAAAAAAATTCTTGCACTTGGAATATAAACAGCATGTGATTCCACTCCATTTCTGACTGGGAAACAAACACTAGCTCACCATTGCAAGAAACACACTCTGCTTTTGAGAAAAGAGCACTCTTCTACTCTACTGTGTTTCCTATAGGGCCAGAACAGTGAGCTTGCTCAGAACAAACGATCTGTGCTTCCTACACACACGGGCCATATCTACTTCAACTCTGCTTAAGAAACTGACAAGAACAGTAGGTTCTATTCAGTCCAATACACTGTAATTGCTGGGAACAGACATGAGTGCTATTTGCACTTTGTGGCAAATCGATCGCAATAGTGAGTCTTCTTACCAGAAAACAACTCTTGCTCATACGACCAGAAACTGTATGAGATTCAACTCTATTTCTGACCTGGAAACAAACACTAGCTCGCCTTACAAGAAACACACTCTGCTTTTGAGAAAAGAGCACTCTTCTACTCTACTGTGTTTCCTATAGGGCCAGAACAGTGAGCTTGCTCAGAACAAAAGAACTGTGCTTCCTACACACACGGGCCACATCTACTTCAACTCTACTTAGGAAACGGACAAGAACAGTAGCATCTCTTCAGTCCAATACACTGTACTTGCTGGGTACAGACGTGAGTGCTATTTGCACTGTGTGGCAAATGGATCGCAATAGTGACTCTTCTTACCAGAAAACAACTCTTGCTCGTAGGAACAGAAACTGCATTAGATTCAACTCCATTTCTGACTGGGAAACAAACACTAGCTCGCCTTACAAGAAACACACTCTGCTTTTGAGAAAAGAGCACTCTTCTACTCTACTGAGTTTCCCATAGGGCCAGAACAGTGTGCTTGCTCAGAACAAAAGAACTGTGCTTCCTACACACACGGGCCATATCTACTTCAACTCTACTTAGGAAACTGACAAGAACAGTAGCATCTCTTCAGTCCAATACACTGAACTTGCTGGGAACAGACGTAAGTGCTATTTGCACTGTATGGCAAATGGATCACAATAGTCACTCTTCTTACCAGAAAACAACTCTTGCTCGTAAGACCAGAAACTGCATGAGATTTAACTCCATATCTGACTGGTAAACAAACACTTGCTTGCCTTATAAGAAACACACTCTGCTTTTGAGAAAAGAGCACTCTTCTACTCTACTGTGTTTTCTATAGGGCCAGAACAGTGAGCTTGCTCAGTACAAAATCACTGTGCTTCCTACACACACGGGCCATATCTCCTTCAACTCTGCTTAGGAAACTGACAAGAACAGTAGCTTCTCTTCCGTCCAATACACTGTACTTGCTGGGGCAAGACGCGAGTGCTATTTGCACTGTGTATGGCAATGGGAGCACAATAGTGACTCTTCTTACCAGAAAACATCTCTTGCTCATAGGAACAGAAACTGCAAGTGATTCAACTCCATTTCTGACAGGGAAACAAACACTAGCTCGCTTTACAAGAAAAACACTCTGCTTTTGAAAAAGAGCACTCTTCTACTCTACTGTGTTTCCTATAGGGCCAGCAGAGTGAGCTTGCTCAGAACAAAAGAACTGTGCTTCCTACACACAAGGGCCATATCTATTTCCACTCTGCTGAGGAAACTGAGAAGAACAGCAGCTTCTATTCAGTCTAATACACTGTACTTGCTGGGAACAGACGCGAGTGCTATTTGCACTGTGTGGCAAATGGATCACAACAGTGATTCTTCTTACCAGAAAACAACTCTTGCTCGTAGGACCAGAAACAGCATGTGATTCAACTCCATTTCTGACTGGGAAACAAAAATTAGCTCCCCTTACGAGAAACACACTCTACTTTTGAGAAAAGAGCACTCTTCTACTCTACTGTGTTTTCTATAGGGCCAGAACAGTGAGCTTGCTCTGAAAAAAAGAACTGTGCTTCCTACACAAACGGGCCATATCTACCTCAGATCTGCTTAGGAAACTGACAAAAACAGTAGCTTCTCTTCAGTCCAATACACTGTACTTGCTGGGAACAGACACGAGTGCTATTTGCACTGTGTATGGCAATGGGAGCACAATAGTGACTCTTCTTACCAGAAAACAACTCTTGCTCATAGGAATAGAAACAGCATGTGATTCCACTCCATTTCTGACTGAGAAACAAACAATAGCTCCTCTTACAAGAAACACACTCTGCTTTTGAGAAAAGAGCACTCTTCTACTCTACTGTGTTTCCTATAGGGCCAGAACAGTGAGCTTGCTCAGAATAAAAGATCTGTGCTTCCTACATGCACGGGCCATATCTACCTCAAATCTGCTTAGGAAACTGACAAGAACAGTAGCTTCTCTTCAGTCCAATACACTGTACTTGCTGAGAACAGACGCGAGTGCTATTTGTACTGTGTATGGCAATGGAGGCTCAATAGTGACTCTTCTTACCAGAGAACAACTCTTGCTCGTAGGACCAGAAACTGCAAGAGATTCAACTCCTTTTCTGACTGGGAAACAAACACTAGCTCGCCTTACAAGAAACACACTCTGCTTTTGAGAAAAGAGCACTCTTCTACTCTACTGTTTTTTCTATAGGGCCAGAACAGTAAGCTTGCTCTGAACAGAAGAACTGTGCTTCCTACACACATGGGCCATATCTCCTTCAACTCTGCTTAGGAAGCTGACAAGAACAGTAGCTTCTCTTCAGTCCAATACACTGTACTTGCTGGGAAGAGACACGAGTGCTGTTTGCACTGTGTATGGCAATGGGAGCACAGTAGTGACTCTTCTTACCAGAAAACAACTCTTGCTCGTAAGACCAGAAACTGCATGAGATTCAACTCCATTTCTGACTGGGAAACAAATACTAGCTCGCCTTACAAGAAACACACTCTGCTTTTGAGAAAAGAGCACTCATCTACTTTATTGTGTTTTCTGTATGGCCAGAATAGTGAGCTTGCTCAGTACAAAAACACTGTGCTTCCTACACACACGGGCCATATCTAATTCAACTCTGCTTAGGAAACTGACAAGAACAGTAGCTTCTCTTCAGTCCAATACACTGCACTTGCTGGGAACAGACGCGAGTGCTATTTGCAATGTGTATGGCAATGGGAGCACAATAGTGACTCTTCTTACCAGAAAACAACTCTTGCTCTTGGAATAGAAACAGCATGTGATTCCACTCCATTTCTGACTGGGAAACAAACACTAGCTCACCTTACAAGAAACACACTCTGCTTTTGAGAAAAGAGCACTCTTCTACTCTACTGTGTTTCCTATAGGGCCAGAACAGTGTGCTTGCTCAGAACAAAAAAACTGTGCTTCCTACACACATGGGCCATATCTACTTCAACTCTGCTTAGGAAACTGTCAAGAACAGTAGCTTCTCTTCCATCCAATACACTGTACTTGCTGGGAACAGAAGCGAGTGCTATTTGCAGTGTGTATGGCAATGGTAGCACAATAGTGACTCTTCTTACTAGAAAACAACTCTTGCTCATAGGAACAGAAACTGAAAGTGATTCAACTCCATTTCTGACAGGGAAACAAACACTAGCTCGCCTTACAAGAAACACACTCTGCTTTTGAGCAAAGAGCACTCTTCTAATCTAATGTGTTTCCTATAGGGGCAGAACAGTGAGCTTGCTCAGAACAAAAGAACTGTGCTTCCTACACACGGACCATATCTACTTCAACTATGCTTAAGAAACTGACAAGAACTGTAGCTTCTCTTCAGTTCAATACACTGTACTTGCTGGGAACAGACGCGAGTGCTTTTTGCACTGTGTGTCAAATGGATCGCAATAGTGACTCTTCTTACCAGAAAAAAACTCTTGCTCGTAGGACCAGAAAGTGCATTAGATTCAACTCCATTTCTGACTGGGAAACAAACACTAGCTCGCGTTACAAGAAACACACTCTGCTTTTGAGAAAAGAGCACTCTTCAAATCTACTGTGTTTCCTATAGGGCCAGAACAGTGAGCTTGCTCAGAACAAAAGAACTGTGCTTCCTACACACACGGGCCACATCTACTTCAACTCTAGTTAGGAAACGGACAAGAACAGTAGCATCTCTTCAGTCCAATACACTGTACTTGCTGGGAACAGACGCGAGTGCTATTTGCACTGTGTGGCAAATGGATCGCAATAGTGATTCTTCTTACCAGAAAACAACTCTTGCTCGTAGGACCAGAAACAGCATGTGATTCCACTCCATTTCTGACTGGGAAACAAACACTAGCTCCCCTTACGAGAAACACACTCTACTTTTGAGAAAAGAGCACTCTTCTACTCTACTGTGTTTCCTATAGGGCCAGAACAGTGAGCTTGCTCTGAACAAAAGAACTGTGCTTCCTGCACACACGGGCCATATCTACCTCAAATCTGCATAGGAAACTGACAAGAACAGGAGCTTCTCTTCAGTCCAATACACTGTACTTGCTGGGAACAGACACGAGTGCTATTTGCACTGTGTGTGGCAATGGGAGCACAATAGTGACTCTTCTTACCAGAAAACAACTCTTGCTCGTAGGAATAGAAACAGCATGTGATTCCACTCCATTTCTGACTGAGAAACAAACAATAGCTCCTCTTACAAGAAACACACTCTGCTTTTGAGAAAAGAGCACTCTTCTACTCTACTGTGTTTCCTATAGGGCCAGAACAGTGAGCTTGCTCAGAATAAAAGAACTGTGCTTCCTAAACACACGGGCCATATCTACTACAACTCTACTTAAAAAACTGACAAGAACAGTAGCTTCTCTTCAGTCCAATACACTGTACTTGCTGAGAACAGACGCGAGTGCTATTTGTACTATGTATGGCAATGGAGGCACAGTAGTGACTCTTCTTACCAGAGAACTACTCTTGCTCATAGGACCAGACACTGCAAGAAATTCAACTCCTTTTGTGACTGGGAAACAAACACTAGCTTTCCTTAAAAGAAACACACTCTACTTTTGAGAAAAGAGCACTCTTCTACTCTACTGTTTTTTCTATAGGGCCAGAACAGTAAGCTTGCTCTGAACAAAAGAACTGTGCTTCCTACACACACGGGCCATATCTCCTTCAACTCTGCTTAGGAAGCTGACAAGAACAGGAGCTTCTCTTCAGTCCAATACACTGTACTTGCTGGGAATAAACACGAGTGCTGTTTGAACTCTGTATGGCAATGGGAGCACAGTAGTGACTCTTCTTACCAGAAAAAAACTCTTGCTTGTAAGACCAGAAACTGCATGAGATTCAACTCCATTTCTTACTGGGAAAGAAACACTAGCTCGCTTTACAAGAAACACACTCTGCTTTTGAGAAAAGAGCACTCATCTACTCTATTGTGTTTTCTATAGGGCCAGAACAGTGAGCTTGCTCAGTACAAAAACACTGTGCTTCCTACACACACGGGCCATATCTAGTTCAACTCTGCTTAGGAAACTGACAAGAACAGTAGCTTCTCTTCAGTCCAATACACTGTACTTGCTGGGAACAGAGGCGAGTGCTATTTGCACTGTGGATGGCAATGGGAGCACAACAGTGACTCTTCTTACCCGAAAACAACTCTTGCTCTTGGAATAGAAACAGCATGTGATTCTACTCCATTTCTGACTGGAAAACAAACAGTAGCTCGCCTTCCAAGAAACACACTCTGCTTTAGAGAAAAGAGCACTCTTCTACTCTACTGTGTTTCCAATAGGGCCAGAACAATGAGCTTGCTCAGAACATAATAACTGTGCTTCCTACACACACGGGCCATATCTAGTTCAAATCTGCTTAGGAAACTGACAAGAAAAGTAGCTCCTCTTCAGTCCGATACACTGTACTTGCTGAGAACAGACGCGAGTGCTATTTGCACTGTGTATGGCAATTGGAGCACAATAGTGACTCGTCTTACCAGAAAACAACTCTTGCTCGTAGGACAAAAAACTGCATGTGACTCAACTCCATTTAGGACTGGGAAACAAACTCTAGCTCGCCTTACAAGAAACACACTCTGCTTTTGAGAAAAGAGCACTCTTCTACTCTACTGTGTTTCCTATAGGGCCAGAACAGTGAGCTTGCTCAGAACAAATGAACTGTGCTTCCTAGACACACGGGCCATATCTAGTTCAACTCTGCTTGGGAAAATGAGAAGAACAGTAGCTCCTCTTCAGTCCAATACACTGTACTTGCTGGGAACAGATGCGAGTGCTATTTGCACTGTGTATGGCAATGGGAGCACAATAGTGACTTTCCTTACCAGAAAATAACTCTTGTTCATAGGACCAGAAACTGCATGTGATTCAACTCCATTTAGGACTGGGAAACAAACGCTAGCTCGCTTTACAAGAAACACACTCTGCTTTAGAGAAAAGAGCACTCTTCTACTCTACTGTGTTTCCTATGGGGTCCAAACAGTGAGCTTGCTCAGAACAAAAGAACTGTGCTTCCTACACACACGGACCATATGTAGTTCAACTTTGCTTAGGAAACTGACAAGAACAGTTGCTCCTCTTCAGTCCAATACACTGTATTGCTGGAAACAGACGCGAGTGCTATTTGTACTGTGTATGGCAATGAGAGCGCAATAGTGACTTTCCTTACCAGAAAACAACTCTTGCTCTTAGGACCACAAACTGCATGTGATTCAACGCCATTTATGACTGGGAAACAAACGCTAGCTCGCCTTACAAGAAACACACTCTACTTTTGAGAAAAAAGCACTCTTCTACTCTACTGTGTTTCCTATGTGGTCCGAACAGTGAGCTTGCTCAGAACAAAAAAACTGTGCTTCCTACACACACGGCCATATCTAGTTCAAGTCTGCTTAGGAACCTGACAAGAACAGTAGATCCTCTTCAATCCAATACACTGTACTTGCTGGGAACAGACGCCAGTGCTATTTGTCCTGTGTATGGCAATGGCAGCGCAACAGTGACTCTTCTTACCAGAAAACAACTCTTGATTGTAGGACCAGGAACTGCATGTGATTCAACTCCATTTAGGACTGGGAAACAAACGCTAGCTGTCCTTACAAGAAACACACTCTGCTTTAGAGAAAAGAGCATTCTTCTACTCTACTGTGTTTCCTATGGGGTCCGAACAGTGAGCTTGCTCAGAACAAAAGAACTATGCCTCCTACACACAGGGGCCATTTCTAGTTCAATTCTGCTTAGGAACCTGACAAGAACAGTAGGTCCTCTTCAGTCCAATACACTGTACTTGCTGGGAACAGACGCCAGTGCTATTTGCACTGTGTATGGCAATGGCAGCGCAGTAGTGACTATTCTTACCATAAAACAACTCTTGCTCTTAGGACCAGAAACTGCATGTGATTCCACTCCATTTAGGACTGGGAAAAAAACGCTACCTCGCCTTACAAGAAACACACTCTGCTTTAGAGAAAAGAGCCCTCTTCTACTCTACTGTGTTTCCTATGGGGTCCAAACAGTGAGCTTGCTCAGAACAAAAGAACTGTGCTTACTACACACACAGACCATATGTAGTTCAACTCTGCTTAGGAAACTGACAAGAACAGTAGCTCCTATTCAGTCCAATACACTGTACTTGCTGTGAAAAGAAACGAGTGCTATTTGCCCTGTGTATGGCAATGGGAGCGCAATAGTGACTTTCCTTACCAGAAAACAACTCTTGCTCACAGGACCAAAAACTGCATGTGATTCAACTCCATTTAGGACTGGGAAACAAACGCTAGCTCGACTTACAAGAAACACAACTGCTTTAGAGAAAAGAGCACTCTTCTACTCTACTGTGTTTCCTTTGGGGTCCAAACAGTGAGCTTGCTCAGAACAAAAGAACTGTGATTTCTACACACATGGACCATATCTAGTTCAACTCTGCTTAGGAAACTGACAAGAACAGTAGCTCCTATTCAGTCCAATACACTGTTCTTGCTGGGAACAGACGCCAGTGCTATTTGCACTGTATATGGCATTTGGAGCGCAATAGTGACTCTACTTACCAGAAAACAACTCTTGCTCGTAGGACCAAAAACTGTATGTGACTCAACTCCATTTAGGACTGGGAAACAAACGCGAACTCGCCTTAAAAGAAAAACACTCTGCTTTAGAGAAAAGAGCACTCTTCTACTCTACTGTGTTTCCTATGGGGTCCAAACAGTGAGCTTGCTCAGAACAAAAAAACTGTGCTTCCTACACACACCGACCATATCTAGATCAACTCTGCTTAGGAAACTGACAAGAACAGTAGCTCCTCTTCAGTCCAATACACTGTACTTGCTGGGAAAAGACATCAGTGTCGTTTGTCCTGTGAATGGCAATGGCAGCGCAATAGTGACTCTTCTTACCAGAAAACAACTCTTGCTTGTAGGACCAGAAACTGCATGTGATTCAACTCCATTTAGGACTGGGAAACAAACGCTAGCTCGCCTTAAAAGAAACACACTCTGCTTTTGAGAAAAGAGCACAATTCTACTCTACTGTGTTTCCTATGGGGTCCGAAGAGTGAGCTTGCTCAGAACAAAAGAACTGTGCTTCCTACACACATGGCCATATCTAGTTCAATTCTGCTTAGGAACCTGACAAGAACAGTAGATCCTCTTCAGTCCAATACACTGTACTTGCTTGGAACAGACGCCAGTGCTATTTGTCCTGAGTATGGCAATGGCAGCACAATAGTGACTCTTCTTACCATAAAACAACTCTTGCTCGTAGGACCAGAAACTGCATGGGATTCAACTCCATTAAGGACTGGGAAACAAACGCTAGCTCGCCTTACAGGAAACACACTCTGCTTTAGAGAAAAGAGCACTCTTCTACTCTACTGTGTTTCCTATAGGGCCAGAACAGTGAGCTTGCTCAGAACAAAAGAACTGTGCTTCCTACACACGGGCCATATCTAGTTCAACTCTGCTTAGGAAACTGACAAGAACAGTAGCTCCTCTTCAGTCCAATACACTGTACTTGCAGGGAACAGACGCAAGTGCTATTTGCACTGTGTATGGCTATTGGAGCACAATAGTGACTCGTCTTACCAGAAAACAACTTTTGCTCATAGGTAAAAAACTGCCTGTGATTGAACTCCATTTAGGACTAGGAAACAAACGCTACTCGCCTTACAAGAAACACACTCTGCTTTAGAGAAAAGAACACTCTTCTACTCTACTGTGTTTCCTATGAGGTCCGAACAGTGAGCTTGCTCAAAACAAAAAAAAACGTGCTTCCTACACACACCGCCATACCTAGTTCAATTCTGCTTAGGAACCTGACAAGAACAGTAGATCCTCTTCAGTCCAATACACTGTACTGCTGGGAACAGACAACAGTGCTATTTGTCCTGTGTATGGCAATGGCAGCGCAATAGTGACTCTTCTTACCAGAAAACAACTCTTGCTCGTAGGACCAGAAACTGCATGGGATTCAACTCCATTTACTACTGGGAAACAAACGCTAGCTCGCCTTACAAGAAACACACTCAGCTTTTGAGAAAAGAGCGCTCTTCTACTCTACTGTGTTTCCTATGATGTCCAAACAGTGAGCTTGCTCAGAACAAAACAACTGTGCTTCCTACACACATGGACCATATCTAGTTCAACTCTGCTTAGGAACCTGACAAGAACAGTAGCTCCTCTTCAGTCCGATACACTGTACTTGCTGGGAACAGACGCGAGTGCTAATTGCACTGTGTATGGCAATGGGAGCACAATAGTGACTTTCCTTACCAGAAAACAACTCTTGCTCGTAGGAACAGAAACTGCATGTGATTCTACTCCATTTAGGACTGGGAAACAAACGCTAGCTTGCCTTACAAGAAACACACTCTGCTTTTGAGAAAAGAGCACTCTTCTACTCTACTGTGTTTCCTATAGGGCCAGAATAGTGAGCTGGCTCAGAACTAAAGAACTGTGCTTCCTACACACACCGCCATATCTAGTTCAATTCTGCTTAGGAACCTGACAAGAACAGTAGATCCTCTTCAGTCCAATACACTGTACTTGCTTGGAACAGTCGCTAGTGCTATTTGTCCTGAGTGTGGCAATGGCAGCGCAATAGTGACTCTTCTTACCATAAAACGACTCTTGCTCGTAGGACCAGAAACTGCATGTGATTCAACTCCATTAAGGACTGGGAAACAAACGCTAGCTCGCCTTACAGGAAATACACTCTGCTTTAGAGAAAAGAGCACTCTTCTACTCTACTGTGTTTCCTATAGGGCCAGAACAGTGAGCTTGCTCAGAACATAAGAACTGTGCTTGCTACACACACGGTCCATATCTAGTTCAACTCTGCTTATTAAACTGACAAGAACAGTAGCTCCTCTACAGTCCCATACACTGTACTATCTGGGAACGGACCGAGTGCTATCTGCACTATTTATGGCAATGGGAGCGCAATAGTGACTTTCCTTACCAGAAAACAACTCTTGCTCGTAGGACCAAAAACTGTATGTGACTCAACACCATTTAGGAATGGGAAACAAACGCGAGCTCGCCTTACAAGAAAAACACTCTGCTTTAGAGAAAAGAGCACTCTTCTACTCTAATGTGTTTCCTATATGGCCAGAACAGTGAGCTTGCTCAGAACAAAAAAAACCGTGCTTCCTACACACACCGCCATACCAAGTTCAATTCTGCTTTGGAACCTGACAAGAACAGTAGATCCTCTTCAGTCCATTACACTGTACTGCTGGGAACAGACAACAGTGCTATTTGTCCTGTGTATGGCAATGGCAGCGCAATAGTGACTCTTCTTACCAGAAAACAACTCTTGCTCGTAGGACCAGAAACTGCATGGGATTCAACGCCATTTACGACTGGGAAACAAACGCTAGCTCGCCTTACAAGAAACACACTCTGCTTTTGAGAAAAGAGCACTCTTCTACTCTACTGTGTTTCCTATGATGTCCAAACAGTGAGCTTGCTCAGAAAAAAAAAACTGTGCTTCCTACACACATGGACCATATCTAGTTCAACTCTGCTTAGGAATCTGACAAGAACAGTAGCTCCTCTTCAGTCCAATACACTGTACTTGCTGGGAAGAGACACGAGTGCTATTTGTACAATGTATGGCAATTGGAGCAAAATAGTGACTCGTCTTACCAGAAAACAACTGTTGCTCGTAGGACAAAAAACTGCATGTGACTCAACTACATTTAGGACTGGGAAACAAACTCTAGCTCGCCTTACAAGAAACACACTCTGCTTTTGAGAAAAGAGCACTCGTCTACTCTACTGTGTTTCCTGCAGGGCCAGAACAGTGAGCTTGCTCAGAACAAAAGAACTGTGCTTCCTACACACGGGCCATATCTAGTTCAACTCTGCTTAGGAAACTGACAAGAACAGTAGCTCCTATTCAGTCCAATACACTGTACTTGCGGGGAACAGACGCGAGTGCTATTTGCACTGTGTATAGCTATTGGAGCACAATAGTGACTCATCTTACCAGAAAACTACTCTTGCTCATAGGACAAAAAACTGCATGTGACTCAACTCCATTTAGGACTGGGAAACAAACACTAGCTTGCCTTACAAGAAACACACTCTGATTTAGAGAAAAAAGCACTCTTCTACTCTACTGTGTTTCCTAAGAGGTCTGAACAGTGAACTTGTTCAGAACAAAAGAACTGTGCTTCCTGCACACACGGCCATATCTAGTTCAATTCTGCTTAGGAACCTGACAAGAACAGTAGATCCTCTTCAGTCCAATACACTGTACTTGCTGGGAACAGACGCCAGTGCTATTTGTCCTGTGTATGGCAATGGCAGCGCAATATTGACTCTTCTTACCAGAAAACAACTCTTGCTCATAGGACCAGAAACTGCATGGGATTCAACTCCATTTAGGATTGTGAAACAAACGCTAGCTCTCCTTACAAGAAACACACTCTGCTTTTGAAAAAAGATCACTCTTCTACTCTACTGTGTTTCCTATGGGGTCCAAACAGTGAGCTTGCTCAGAACAAAAGACTGTGCTTCCTACACACACGGACCATATCTAGTTTAACTCTGCTTAGGAAACTGACAAGAACAGTAGCTCCTATTCAGTCCAATACACTGTACTTGCTGGGAACAGACGCGAGTGCTATATGTACAGTGTATGTCAGTTGGAGCACAATAGTGACTCCTCTTACCAGAAAACAACTGTTGCTCGTAGGACAAAAAACTGCATGTGACTCAACTCCATTTAGGACTTGGAAACAAACGCTGTCTTGCCTTACAAGAAACACAAACTGCTTTAGCGAAAAGAGCACTCTTCTATTCTACTGTGTTTCCAATGGTGTCCGAACAGTGAGCTTGCTCAGAACAAAAGAACTGTGCTTCCTACACACATTGACCATATCTACTTCAACTCTGCTTAAAAAACTGACAAGAACAGTAGCTCCTATTCAGTCCAATACACTGTACTTACTGGGAACAGACGCGAGTGCTATTTGCACTGTATATGGCATTTGGAACGCAATAGTGACTCCTCTTACCAGAACACAACTCTTGCTCGTAGGACCAAAAACTGCATGTGACTCAACTCCATGTAGGACTGGGAAACAAACGCGAGCTCGCTTTACAAGAAAAACACTCTGCTTTAGAGAAAAGAGCACTTTTGTACTCTACTGTGTTTCCTATAGGGCCAGAACAGTGAGCTTGCTCAGAACATAAGAACTGTGCTTCCTACACACACGGGCCATATCTAGTTCAACTCTGCTTAGGAAACTGACAAGAACAGTAGCTCCTCTTCAGTCCGATACACTGTACTTGCAGGGAACAGACGCGAGCGCTAATTGCACTGTGTATGGCAATGGGAGCACAATAGTGACTTTCCTTACCAGAAAACAACTCTTGCTCGTAAGACCAGAAGCTGCATGTGATTCAACTCCATTTAGGACTGGGAAACAAACGCTAGCTCGCCTTACAAGAAACACACTCTGCTTTTGAGAAAAGAGCACTCTTCTACTCTACTGTGTTTCCTATAGGGCCAGAATAGTGAGCTGGCTCAGAACTAAAGAACTGTGCTTCCTACACACACTGCCATATCTAGTTCAATTCTGCTTAGGAACCTGACAAGAACAGTAGATCCTCTTCAGTCCAATACACTGTACTTGCTTGGAACAGTCGCCAGTGCTATTTGTCCTGAGTATGGCAATGGCAGCTCAATACTGACTCTTCTTACCATAAAACGACTCTTGCTCGTAGGACCAGAAACTTCATGTGATTCAACTCCATTAAGGACTGGGAAATAAACTCTAGCTCGCCTTAGAAGAAACACACTCTGCTTTTGCGAAAAGAGCACTCTTCTACTTTACTGTCTTTCCGATAGGGCCAGAACAGTGAGCTTGCTCAGAACAAAAGAACTGTGCTTCCTACACACACAGGCCATATCTAGTTCAACTCCCCTTAGGAAACTGACAAGAACAGTAGCTTCTCTTCAGTACAATACACTGTACTTGCTGGTAAGAGACGCGAGTGCTTTTTGCACTGTGTATGGCAATGGGAGCGCAATATTGACTCCTCTTACCAGCAAACAACTCTGGTTCCTAGGACCAGAAACTGCATGTCATTCACCTCCATTTAGGACTGGGAAACAAACTCTAGCTCGCCTTACAAGAAACACACTCTGCTTTAGAGAAAAGAAAACTCTTCTACTCTACTGTGTTTCCTATAGGGCCAGAACAGTGAGCTTGCTCAGAACATAAGAACTGTGCTTCCTACACACGGGCCATATCTAGTTCAACTCTGCTTAGGAAACTGACAAGAACAGTAGCTCCTCTTCAGTCCAATACACTGTAATTGTTGGGAATAGACGCGAGTGCTATTTGCACTGTGTATGGCAATGGGAGCACAATAGTGACTTTCCTTTCCAGAAAACAACTCTTGCTCGTAGGACCAGAAACTGCCTGTGATTGAACTCCATTTAGGACTAGGAAACAAACGCTAGCTCGCCTTACAAGAAACAAACTCTGCTTTAGAGAAAAGAGCACTCTTCTACTCTTCTGTGTTTCCTATGAGGTCCGAACAGTGAGGTTGCTCAGAACAAAAAAAACCGTGCTTTCTACACACACCGCCATACCTAGTTCAATTCTGCTTAGGAACCTGACAAGAACAGTAGATCCTCTTCAGTCCATTACACTGTACTGCTGGGAACAGACAACAGTGCTATTTGTCCTGTGTATGGCAATGGCAGCACAATAGTGACTCTTCTTACCAGAAAACAACTCTTGCTCGTAGGACCAGAAACTGCATGGGATTCAACTCCATTTAGGACTGGGAAACAAACGCGAGCTCGCCTTACAAGAAACACACTCTGCTTTAGAGAAAAGAAAACTCTTCTACTCTACTGTGTTTCCTATAGGGCCAGAACAGTGAGCTTGCTCAGAACATAAGAACTGTGCTTCCTACACACGGGCCATATCTAGTTCAACTCTGCTTAGGAAACTGACAAGAACAGTAGCTCCTCTTCAGTCCAATACACTGTAATTGTTGGGAATAGACGCGAGTGCTATTTGCACTGTGTATGGCAATGGGAGCACAATAGTGACTTTCCTTTCCAGAAAACAACTCTTGCTCGTAGGACCAGAAACTGCCTGTGATTGAACTCCATTTAGGACTAGGAAACAAACGCTAGCTCGCCTTACAAGAAACAAACTCTGCTTTAGAGAAAAGAGCACTCTTCTACTCTTCTGTGTTTCCTATGAGGTCCGAACAGTGAGGTTGCTCAGAACAAAAAAAACCGTGCTTTCTACACACACCGCCATACCTAGTTCAATTCTGCTTAGGAACCTGACAAGAACAGTAGATCCTCTTCAGTCCATTACACTGTACTGCTGGGAACAGACAACAGTGCTATTTGTCCTGTGTATGGCAATGGCAGCACAATAGTGACTCTTCTTACCAGAAAACAACTCTTGCTCGTAGGACCAGAAACTGCATGGGATTCAACTCCATTTAGGACTGGGAAACAAACGCGAGCTCGCCTTACAAGAAACACACTCTGCTTTAGAGAAAAGAAAACTCTTCTACTCTACTGTGTTTCCTATGATGTCCAAACAGTGAGCTTGCTCAGAACAAAACAACTGTGCTTCCTACACACATGGACCATATCTAGTTCAACTCTGCTTAGGAACCTGACAAGAACAGTAGCTCCTCTTCAGTCCAATACACTGTACTTGCTGGGAGGAGACGCGAGTGCTATTTGTACAGTGTATGGCAATTGGAGCACAATAGTGACTCGTCTTACCAGAAAACAACTGTTGCTCGTAGGACAAAAAACTGCATGTGACTCAACTACATTTAGGACTGGGAAACAAACTCTAGCTCGCCTTACAAGAAACACACTCTGCTTTTGAGAAAAGAGCACTCTTCTACTCTACTGTGTTTCCTGTAGGGCCAGAAAAGTGAGCTTGCTCAGAACAAAAGAACTGTGCTTCCTACACACGGCCATATCTATTTCAACTCTGCTTAGGAAACTGACAAGAACAGTAGCTCCTATTCAGTCCAATACACTGTACTTGCTGGGAGCAGACGCCAGTGCTATTTGTCCTGTGTAGGGCAATGGCAGCGCAATAATGACTCTTCTTACCAGAAAACAACTCTTGCTCATAGGACCAGAAACTGCATGAGATTCAACTCCATTTAGGACTGGGAAACAAACGCTAGCTAGCCTTACAAGAAACACACTCTGCTTTTGAGAAAAGAGCACTCTTCTACTCTACTGTTTTTCCTATGGGGTCCAAACAGTGAGCTTGCTCAGAACAAAAGAACTGTGCTTCCCACACACACCGACCATATCTAGTTCAACTCTGCTTAGGAAACTGACAAGAACAGTAGCTCCTCTTTAGTCTGATACACTGTACTTGCTGGGAACAGACGCGAGTGCTATTTGCACTGTGTATGACAATGGGAGCGCAATAGTGACTTACCTTACCAGAAAACAACTCTTGCTCGTAGGACCAGAAACTGCATGTCATTCAACTCCATATAGGACTGGGAAAAAAACGCTAGATCGCCTTACAAGAAACACACTCTGCTTTTGAGAAAAGAGCACAATTCTACTCTACTGTGTTTCCTATGGGGTCCGAAGAGTGAGCTTGCTCAGAACAAAAGAACTGTGCTTCCTACACACACGGCCATATCTAGTTCAATTCTGCTTAGGAACGTGACAAGAACAGTAGATCCTCGTCAGTCCAATACACTGTACTTGCTTGGAACAGACGCCAGTGCTATTTGTCCTGAGTATCAATAACAGCGCAATAGTGACTCTTCTTACCATAAAACAACTCTTGCTCGTAGGACCAGAAACTGCATGTGATTCAACTCCATTAAGGACTGGGAAACACACACTAGCTCGCCTTACAGGAAACACACTATGCTTTAGAGAAAAGAGCACTCTTCTACTCTACTGTGTTTCCTATAGGGCCAGAACAGTGAGCTTGCTCAGAAAAAAAGAACTGAGCTTCCTACACACGGGCCATATCTTGTTCAACTCTGCTTAGGAAACTGACAAGAACAGTAGCTCCTATTCAGTCCAATACACTGTACTTGCTGGGAACAGACGCGAGTGATATTTGTACAGTGTATGGCAATTGGAGCACAATAGTGACTCGTCTTACCAGAAAACAACTGTTGCTCGTAGGACAAAAAACTGCATGTGACTCAACTCCATTTAGGACTGGGAAACAAACGCTGTCTTGCCTTACAAGAAACACAATCTGCTTTAGCGAAAACAGCATTCTTCTATTCTACTGTGTTTCCAATCGGGTCCAAACAGTGAGCTTGCTCAGAACAAATAACTGTGCTTCCTACACACATTGACCATATCTACTTCAACTCTGCTTAAAAAACTGACAAGAACAGTAGCTCCTATTCAGTCCAATACACTGTACTTACTGGGAACAGACGCGAGTGCTTTTTGCACTGTGTATGGCAATGGGAGCGCAATATTGACTCCTCTTACCAGCAAACAACTCTGGTTCCTAGGACCAGAAACTGCATGTCATTCACCTCCATTTAGGACTGGGAAACAAACTCTAGCTCGCCTTACAAGAAACACACTCTGCTTTAGAGAAAAGAAATCTCTTCTACTCTACTGTGTTTCCTATAGGGCCAGAACAGTGAGCTTGCTCAGAACAGAAGAACTGTGCTTCCTACACACACGGCCATATCTAGTTCAACTCTGCTTAGGAACCTGACAAGAACAGTAGCTACTCTTCAGTCCAATACACTGTACATGCTGGGAACAGACGCCAGTGCTAGTTGCCCTGTTTATGAAAATGTGAGCACAATAGTGACTCTTCTTACCAGAAAACAACTCTTGCTCGTAGGACCAGAAACTGCATGTCATTCAACTCCATTAAGGACTGGGAAACAAACTCTAGATCGCCTTACAAGAAACACACTCTGCTTTAGAGAAAAGAAAACTCTTCTACTCTGCTGTGTTTCCTATAGGGCCAGAACAGTGAGCTTGCTCAGAACAAAAGAACTGTGCTTTCTACACACACGGGCCATATCTATTTCAACTCCTCTTACGAAACTGACAAGAACAGTAGCTTCTCTTCATTCCAATCCACTGTACTTGCTGGGAACAGACACGAGTGCTATTTGTACTGTGTATGGCAATGGGAGCACAATAGTGACTCTTCTTACCAGAAAACAACTCTTGCTCGTAGGACCAGAAACTACATGGGATTCAACTCCATTTAGGACTGGGAAACAAACACTAGCTCGCCTTAAAAGAAACATACTCTGCTTTTGAGAAAAGAGCACTCTTCTACTCTACTGGGTTTCCTATAGGGCCAGAACAGTGAGCTTGCTCAGAACAAAAGAACTGTGCTTCCGACACACACGGGCCATATCTAGTTCAACTCCCCTGAGGAAACTGACAAGAACAGTAGCTTCTCTTCAGTCCAATACACTGTACTTGCTGGGAACAGACGCGAGTGCTATTTGCACTGTGTATGGCAATGGGAGCGCAATAGTGACTCTTCTTACCAGAAAACAACTCTTGCTCGTAGGACCAGAAACTGCATGTGATTCAACTCCATTTAGGACTGGGAAACAAACGCTAGCTTGCCTTACAAGAAACACACTCTGCTTTTGAGAAAAGAGCACTCTTCTACTCTACTGTGTTTCCTATAGGGCCAGAACAGTGAGCTTGCTCAGAAAAAAAGAACTGTGCTTCCTACACACACGGGCCATATCTAGTTCAACTCCGCTTAGGAAACTGTCAAGAACAGTAGCTTCTCTTCTATCCAATACACTGTACTTGCAGGGAACAGACGCTAGTGCTATTTACACTGTGTATGGCAATGGGAGTTCAATAGTGACTCTTCTTACCAGAAAACAACTCTTGCACTTAGGACCACAAACTGCATGTGATTCAACTCCATTTAGGACTGGGAAACAAACTCTCACTCCCCTTACAAGAAACACACTCTGCTTTTGAGAAAAGAGCACACTTCTACTCTACAGTGTTTCCTATAGGGCCAGAACAGTGAGCTTGCTCAGAACAAAAGAACTGTGCTTCCTACACACACGGGCCATATCTAGTTCAACTCTGCATAGGGAACTGACAAGAACAGTAGATCCTCTTCAGTCCAATTCACTGTACTTGCTGAGAACAGATGCGAGTGCTATTTGCACTGTGTATGGCAATGGGAGTGCATTAGTGACTCTTCTTACCAGAAAACAACTCTTGCTCTTAGGACCAGAAACTGCATGTGATTCAACTCCATTTAGGACTGGGAAACAAACACTAGCTCGCCTTACAAGAAACACACTCTGCTTTTGAGAAAAGAGCACACATCTACTCTACTGTGTTTCCTATAGGGCCAGAACAGTGAGCTTGCTCAGAACAAAAGAACGGTGCTTCCTACACACAGGCCATATCTAGTTCAACTCCCCTTAGGAAACTGACAAGAACAGTAGCTTCTCTTCAGTCCAATACACTGTACTTTCTGGGAACAGACGGGAGTGCTATTTGCACTGTGTATAGCAATAGGAGCGCAATAGTGACTACTCTTACCAGAAAACAACTCTAGTTCCTAGGACCAGAAACTGCATGTGATTCAACTCCATTTTGGACTGGGAAACAAACACTCGCTCGCCTTACAAGAAAAACACTCTGCTTTTGAGAAAAGAGCACTCTTCTACTCTACTGTGTTTCCTATAGGGCCACAACAGTGAGCTTGCTCAGAACAAAAGAACTGTGCTTCCTACACACACGGACCATATCTAGTTCAACTCTGCTTAGGAACCTGACAAGAACAGTAGCTCCTCTTCAGTCCGATACACTGTACTAGCTGGGAACACACGCGAGTGCTACTTGCACTGTGTATGGCAAAGGGAGCGCAATAGTGACTTTCCTTACCAGAAAACAACTCTTGCTCGTAGGACCAGAAACTGCATTTGATTCAACTCCATTTAGGACTGGGAAACAAATGCTAGCGCGCCTTACATGAAACACACTCTGCTTTTGAGAAAAGAGCACTCTTCTACTCTACTGTGTTTCCTATGGGGTGCGAACAGTGAGCTTGCTCAGAACAAAAGATCTGATCTTCCTACACACACGGGCCATATCTAGTTCAACTCTGCATAGGAAACTGACAAGAACAGTAGATCCTCTTCAGTCCAATTCACTGTACTTGCTGGGAACAGATGCAAGTGCTATTTGCACTGTGTATGGCAATGGGAGTGCATTAGTGACTCTTATTACCAGAAAATAACACTTGCTCGTAGGACCAAAAACTGCATGTGTCTCAACTCCCTTTAGGACTGGGAAAAAAACGCTAGCTCGCCTTCCAAGAAAAACACTCTGCTTTTGAGTTAAGAGCACTCTTCTACTCTACTGTTTTTCCTCTAGTGACAGAACAGTGAGCTTGATCAGAACAAAAGAACTGTGCTTCCTTCACACGGGCCATATATAGTTCAACTCTGCTTAGGAAACAGACAAGAACAGTAGCTCCTTTTCAGTCCAATACACTGTACTTGCTGGGAACAGAGGCGAGTGCTATTTGCACTGTATATGGCAATGGGAGCGCAATAGTGACTCTTATTACCAGAAAACAACTCTTGCTCGTAGGACCAGAAACTGCATGTGATTCAACTCCATTTAGGACTGGGAAACAAACGCTAGCTCGCCTTACAAGAAAAACACTCTGCTTTTGAGAAAAGAGCATTCTTCTACTCTACTTTGTTTCCTCTATGGCCAGAACAGTGAGCTTGATCAGAACAAAAGAACTGTGCTTCCTTCACACGGGCCATATCTAGTTCAACTCTGGTTAGGAAACTGACAAGAACAGTAGCTCCTCTTCAGTCCGATACACTGTACTTGCTGGGAACAGACGCAAGTGCTATTTGCACTGTGTATGGCAATGGGAGCGCAATAGTGACTCCTCTTTCCAGAAAACAACTCTGGTTCGTAGGACTAGAAACTGCATGTGATTCAACTCCATTTAGGACTGGGAAACAAACTCTAGCTAGCCTTACAAGAAACACACTCTGCTTTTGAGAAAAGAGCACTCTTCTACTCTACTGTGTTTCCTATAGGGCCAGAACAGTGAGCTTGCTCAGAACAAAAGAACTGTGCTTCCTACACACACGGTCCATATCTAGTTCAACTCCTCTTAGGAAACTGACAAGAACAGTAGCTTCTCTTCAGTCCAATACACTGTGCTTTCTGGGAACAGACGCGAGTGCTATTTGCACTGTGTATAGCAATAGGAGCGCAATAGTGACTACTCTTACCAGAAAACAACTCTGGTTCCTAGGACCAGAAACTGCATGTGATTCAACTCCATTTAGGACTGGGAAACAAACACTCGCTCGCCTAAACAAGAAACACACTCTGGTTTTGAGAAAAGAGCACTCTTCTACTCTACTGTGTTTCCTATATGGCCAGAACAGTGAGATTGCTCAGAACAAAAGAACTGTGCTTTCTACACACACGGGCCATATCTAGTTCAACTATGCTTACGAAACTGACAAGAACAGTAGCTTCTCTTCAGTCCAATACACTGTACTTGCTGGGAACAGACACGAGTGCTATTTGTGCTGTGTATGGCAATGGGAGCACAATAGTGACTCTTCTTACCAGAAAACATCTCTTGCTCATAGGACCAGAAACTGCATGTGATTCAACTCCATTTAGGACTGGGAAAGGAACACTAGCTCGCCTTACAAAAAACACACTCTGCTTTTGAGAAAGGAGCACTCTTCTACTCTACTGTGTTTCCTATAGAGCCAGAAAAGTGAGCTTGCTCAGAACAAAAGAACTGTGCTTCCTACATACACGGGCCATATCTAGTTCAACTCCCCTTAGGAAACTGACAAGAACAGTAGTTCCTATTCAGTCCAATACACTGTACTTGAAGGGAACAAATGCGAGTGCTATTTGCACTGTTTATGGCATTTGGAGCACAATAGTGACTATTCTTACCAGAAAACAACAATTGCTCGTAGGACCAAAAACTGCATGTGACTCAACTCCATTTAGGACTGTGAAACAAACGCTAGCTCGCCTTACAAGAAACACACTCTGCTTTTGAGAAAAGAGCACTCTTCTACTCTACTGTGTTTCCTATAGGGCCAGAACAGTGAGCTTCCTCACAACAATAGAACTGTGCTTCCTACACACACGGACCATATCTAGTTCAACTCTGCTTAGGAAACTGACAAGAACAGTAGCTTCTATTCAGTCCAATATACTGTACTTGCTGGGAAATGATGCAAGTGCTATTTGCACTGTATATGGCAATGGGAGTGCATTAGTGACTCTTCTTACCAGAAAACAACTCTTGCTCTTAGGACCAGAAACATCATGTGATTCCACTCCATTTAGGACTGGGAAACAAACTCTAGCTCGCCTTACAAAAAACACACTCTGCTTTTGAGAAAAGAGCACTCTTCTACTCTACTGTGTTTCCTACAAGGCCAGAACAGTGAGCTTGCTCAGAACAAAAGAACTGTGCTTCCTACACACACGGACCATATGTAGTTCAACTCTGCTTAGGGAACTGACAAGAACAGTAGCTCCTCTTCAGTCCGATACACTGCACTAGCTGGGAACACACGCGAGTGCTATTTTCACTGTGTATGGCAAAGGGAGCGCAATAGTGACTTTCCTTACCAGAAAACAACTCTTGCTCGTAGGACCAGAAACTGCATTTGATTCAACTCCATTTAGGACTGGGAAACAAATGCTAGCGCGCCTTACATGAAACACACTCTGATTTTGAGAAAAGAGAACTCTTCTACTCTACTGTGTTTCCTATGGGGTCCGAACAGTGAGCATGCTCAGAACAAAAGATCTGATCTTCCTACACACACTGGCCATATCTAGTTCAACACTGCATAGGAAACTGACAAGAACAATAGATCCTCTTCAGTCCAGTTCACTGTAATTGCTGGGAACAGATGCAAGTGCTATTTGCACTGTGTATGGCAATGGGAGTGCATTAGTGACTCTTATTACCAGAAAAAAACTCTTGCTCGTTGGACCAAAAACTGCATGTGTCTCAACTCCATTTAGGACTGGGAAACAAATGCTAGCTCGCCTTACAAGAAAAACACTCTGCTTTTGAGTTAAGAGCACTCTTCTACTCTGCTGTGTTTCCTCTAGGGCCAGAACAGTGAGCTTGATCAGAACAAAAGAACTGTGCTTCCTTCACACGGGCCATATCTAGTTCAACTCTGCTTAGGAAACTGACAAGAACAGTAGCTCCTCTTCAGTCCAATACACTGTACTTGCTGGGAACCGACGCCAGTGCTCTTTGCACTGTGTATGGCAATGGGAGCACAATAGTGACTCCTCTTACCAGAAAACAACTCGGGTTCGTAGGACCAGAAACTGCATGTGATTCAACTCCATTTAGGACTGGGAAAAAAACACTAGCTAGCCTTACAAGAAACACACTCTGCTTTTGAGAAAAGAGCACTCTTCTACTCTACTGTGTTTCATATAGGGCCCGAACAGTGAGCTTGCTCAGAACAAAAGAACTGTGCTTCCTTCACACGGGCCATATCTAGTTCAACTCTGCTTAGGAAACTGACAAGAACAGTAGCTCCTCTTCAGTCCGATACACTGTACTTGCTGGGAACAGACGCAAGTGCTATTTGCACTGTGTATGGCAATGGGAGCGCAATAGTGACTCCTCTTACCAGAAAACAACTCTGGTTCGTAGGACTAGAAACTGCATGTGATTCAACTCCATTTAGGACTGGGAAACAAACTCTAGCTAGCCTTACAAGAAACACACTCTGCTTTTGAGAAAAGAGCACTCTTCTACTCTACTGTGTTTCCTATAGGACCAGAACAGTGAGCTTGCTCAGAACAAAAGAACTGTGCTTTCTACACACACGGGCCATATCAAGTTCAACTCCGCTTAGGAAACTGACAAGAACAGTAGATCCTCTTGAGTCCAATACACTGTACTTGCTGGGAACAGACGCGAGTGCTATTTGTACTGTGTATGGCAATGGGAGCACAATAGTGACTCCTCTTACCAGAAAACAACTCCCGTTCATAGGACCAGAAACTGCATGTGATTCAACTCCACTTAGGACTGGGAAACAAACTCTAGCTCGCCTTACAAAAAACACACTCTGCTTTTGAGAAAAGAGCACCCTTCTACTCTACTGTGTTTCCTATAGGGCCAGAACAGTGAGCTTGCTCAGAACAAAAGAACTGTGCTTCCTACACACACGGTCCATATCTAGTTCAACTCCTCTTAGGAAACTGACAAGAACAGTAGCTTCTCTTCAGTCCAATACACTGTGCTTTCTGGGAACAGACGCGAGTGCTATTTGCACTGTGTATAGCAATAGGAGCGCAATAGTGACTACTCTTACCAGAAAACAACTCTGGTTCCTAGGACCAGAAACTGCATGTGATTCAACTCCATTTAGGACTGGGAAACAAACACTCGCTCGCCTAAACAAGAAACACACTCTGCTTTTGAGAAAAGAGCACTCTTCTACTCTACTGTGTTTCCTATAGGGCCACAACAGTGAGCTTGCTCAGAACAAAAGAACTGTGCTTCCTATACACACGGACCATATCTAGTTCAACTCTGCTTAGGAACCTGACAAGAACAGTAGCTCCTCTTCAGTCCTATACACTGTACTAGCTGGGAACACACGCGAGTGCTATTTGCACTGTGTATGGCAAAGGGAGCGCAATAGTGACTTTCCTTACCAGAAAACAACTCTTGCTCATAGGACCAGAAACTGCATGAGATTCAACTCCATTTAGGACTGAGAAACAAACGCTAGCTAGCCTTACAAGAAACACACTCTGCTTTTGAGAAAAGAGCACTCTTCTACTCTACTGTTTTTCCTATGGGGTCCAAACAGTGAGCTTGCTCAGAACAAAAGAACTGTGCTTCCCACACACACCGACCATATCTAGTTCAACTCTGCTTAGGAAACTGACAAGAACAGTAGCTCCTCTTTAGTCTGATACACTGTACTTGCTGGGAACAGACGCGAGTGCTATTTGCACTGTGTATGACAATGGGAGCGCAATAGTGACTTACCTTACCAGAAAACAACTCTTGCTCGTAGGACCAGAAACTGCATGTCATTCAACTCCATATAGTACTGGGAAAAAAACGCTAGATCGCCTTACAAGAAACACACTCTGCTTTTGAGAAAAGAGCACAATTCTACTCTACTGTGTTTCCTATGGGGTCCGAAGAGTGAGCTTGCTCAGAACAAAAGAACTGTGCTTCCTACACACACGGCCATATCTAGTTCAATTCTGCTTAGGAACGTGACAAGAACAGTAGATCCTCGTCAGTCCAATACACTGTACTTGCTTGGAACAGACGCCAGTGCTATTTGTCCTGAGTATGGCAATAACAGCGCAATAGTGACTCTTCTTACCATAAAACAACTCTTGCTCGTAGGACCAGAAACTGCATGTGATTCAACTCCATTAAGGACTGGGAAACAAACACTAGCTCGCCTTACAGGAAACACACTCTGCTTTAGAGAAAAGAGCACTCTTCTACTCTACTGTGTTTCCTATAGGGCCAGAACAGTGAGCTTGCTCAGAAAAAAAGAACTGAGCTTCCTACACACGGGCCATATCTTGTTCAACTCTGCTTAGGAAACTGACAAGAACAGTAGCTCCTATTCAGTCCAATACACTGTACTTGCTGGGAACAGACGCGAGTGATATTTGTACAGTGTATGGCAATTGGAGCACAATAGTGACTCGTCTTACCAGAAAACAACTGTTGCTCGTAGGACAAAAAACTGCATGTGACTCAACTCCATTTAGGACTGGGAAACAAACGCTGTCTTGCCTTACAAGAAACACAATCTGCTTTAGCGAAAACAGCACTCTTCTATTCTACTGTGTTTCCAATCGGGTCCAAACAGTGAGCTTGCTCAGAACAAATAACTGTGCTTCCTACACACATTGACCATACCTACTTCAACTCTGCTTAAAAAACTGACAAGAACAGTAGCTCCTATTCAGTCCAATACACTGTACTTACTGGGAACAGACGCGAGTGCTTTTTGCACTGTGTATGGCAATGGGAGCGCAATATTGACTCCTCTTACCAGCAAACAACTCTGGTTCCTAGGACCAGAAACTGCATGTCATTCACCTCCATTTAGGACTGGGAAACAAACTCTAGCTCGCCTTACAAGAAACACACTCTGCTTTAGAGAAAAGAAATCTCTTCTACTCTACTGTGTTTCCTATAGGGCCAGAACAGTGAGCTTGCTCAGAACAGAAGAACTGTGCTTCCTACACACACGGCCATATCTAGTTCAACTCTGCTTAGGAACCTGACAAGAACAGTAGCTACTCTTCAGTCCAATACACTGTACATGCTGGGAACAGACGCCAGTGCTAGTTGCCCTGTTTATGAAAATGTGAGCACAATAGTGACTCTTCTTACCAGAAAACAACTCTTGCTCGTAGGACCAGAAACTGCATGTCATTCAACTCCATTAAGGACTGGGAAACAAACTCTAGATCGCCTTACAAGAAACACACTCTGCTTTAGAGAAAAGAAAACTCTTCTACTCTGCTGTGTTTCCTATAGGGCCAGAACAGTGAGCTTGCTCAGAACAAAAGAACTGTGCTTTCTACACACACGGGCCATATCTATTTCAACTCCTCTTACGAAACTGACAAGAACAGTAGCTTCTCTTCATTCCAATCCACTGTACTTGCTGGGAACAGACACGAGTGCTATTTGTACTGTGTATGGCAATGGGAGCACAATAGTGACTCTTCTTACCAGAAAACAACTCTTGCTCGTAGGACCAGAAACTACATGGGATTCAACTCCATTTAGGACTGGGAAACAAACACTAGCTCGCCTTAAAAGAAACATACTCTGCTTTTGAGAAAAGAGCACTCTTCTACTCTACTGGGTTTCCTATAGGGCCAGAACAGTGAGCTTGCTCAGAACAAAAGAACTGTGCTTCCGACACACACGGGCCATATCTAGTTCAACTCCCCTGAGGAAACTGACAAGAACAGTAGCTTCTCTTCAGTCCAATACACTGTACTTGCTGGGAACAGACGCGAGTGCTATTTGCACTGTGTATGGCAATGGGAGCGCAATAGTGACTCTTCTTACCAGAAAACAACTCTTGCTCGTAGGACCAGAAACTGCATGTGATTCAACTCCATTTAGGACTGGGAAACAAACGCTAGCTTGCCTTACAAGAAACACACTCTGCTTTTGAGAAAAGAGCACTCTTCTACTCTACTGTGTTTCCTATAGGGCCAGAACAGTGAGCTTGCTCAGAAAAAAAGAACTGTGCTTCCTACACACACGGGCCATATCTAGTTCAACTCCGCTTAGGAAACTGTCAAGAACAGTAGCTTCTCTTCTATCCAATACACTGTACTTGCAGGGAACAGACGCTAGTGCTATTTACACTGTGTATGGCAATGGGAGTTCAATAGTGACTCTTCTTACCAGAAAACAACTCTTGCACTTAGGACCACAAACTGCATGTGATTCAACTCCATTTAGGACTGGGAAACAAACTCTCGCTCCCCTTACAAGAAACACACTCTGCTTTTGAGAAAAGAGCACACTTCTACTCTACAGTGTTTCCTATAGGGCCAGAACAGTGAGCTTGCTCAGAACAAAAGAACTGTGCTTCCTACACACACGGGCCATATCTAGTTCAACTCTGCATAGGGAACTGACAAGAACAGTAGATCCTCTTCAGTCCAATTCACTGTACTTGCTGAGAACAGATGCGGGTGCTATTTGCACTGTGTATGGCAATGGGAGTGCATTAGTGACTCTTCTTACCAGAAAACAACTCTTGCTCTTAGGACCAGAAACTGCATGTGATTCAACTCCATTTAGGACTGGGAAACAAACACTAGCTCGCCTTACAAGAAACACACTCTGCTTTTGAGAAAAAAGCACACTTCTACTCTACTGTGTTTCCTATAGGGCCAGAACAGTGAGCTTGCTCAGAACAAAAGAACGGTGCTTCCTACACACGGGCCATATCTAGTTCAACTCCCCTTAGGAAACTGACAAGAACAGTAGCTTCTCTTCAGTCCAATACACTGTACTTTCTGGGAACAGACGCGAGTGCTATTTGCACTGTGTATAGCAATAGGAGCGCAATAGTGACTACTCTTACCAGAAAACAACTCTAGTTCCTAGGACCAGAAACTGCATGTGATTCAACTCCATTTAGGACTGGGAAACAAACACTCGCTCGCCTTACAAGAAACACACTCTGCTTTTGAGAAAAGAGCACTCTTCTACTCTACTGTGTTTCCTATAGGGCCACAACAGTGAGCTTGCTCAGAACAAAAGAACTGTGCTTCCTACACACACGGACCATATCTAGTTTAACTCTGCTTAGGAACCTGACAAGAACAGTAGCTCCTCTTCAGTCCGATACACTGTACTAGCTGGGAACACACGCGAGTGCTACTTGCACTGTGTATGGCAAAGGGAGCGCAATAGTGACTTTCCTTACCAGAAAACAACTCTTGCTCGTAGGACCAGAAACTGCATTTGATTCAACTCCATTTAGGACTGGGAAACAAATGCTAGCGCGCCTTACATGAAACACACTCTGCTTTTGAGAAAAGAGCACTCTTCTACTCTACTGTGTTTCCTATGGGGTGCGAACAGTGAGCTTGCTCAGAACAAAAGATCTGATCTTCCTACACACACGGGCCATATCTAGTTCAACTCTGCATAGGAAACTGACAAGAACAGTAGATCCTCTTCAGTCCAATTCACTGTACTTGCTGGGAACAGATGCAAGTGCTATTTGCACTGTGTATGGCAATGGGAGTGCATTAGTGACTCTTATTACCAGAAAATAACACTTGCTCGTAGGACCAAAAACTGCATGTGTCTCAACTCCCTTTAGGACTGGGAAAAAAACGCTAGCTCGCCTTCCAAGAAAAACACTCTGCTTTTGAGTTAAGAGCACTCTTCTACTCTACTGTTTTTCCTCTAGTGACAGAACAGTGAGCTTGATCAGAACAAAAGAACTGTGCTTCCTTCACACGGGCCATATCTAGTTCAACTCTGCTTAGGAAACAGACAAGAACAGTAGCTCCTTTTCAGTCCAATACACTGTACTTGCTGGGAACAGAGGCGAGTGCTATTTGCACTGTATATGGCAATGGGAGCGCAATAGTGACTCTTATTACCAGAAAACAACTCTTGCTCGTAGGACCAGAAACTGCATGTGATTCAACTCCATTTAGGACTGGGAAACAAACGCTAGCTCGCCTTACAAGAAAAACACTCTGCTTTTGAGAAAAGAGCATTCTTCTACTCTACTTTGTTTCCTCTATGGCCAGAACAGTGAGCTTGATCAGAACAAAAGAACTGTGCTTCCTTCACACGGGCCATATCTAGTTCAACTCTGGTTAGGAAACTGACAAGAACAGTAGCTCCTCTTCAGTCCGATACACTGTACTTGCTGGGAACAGACGCAAGTGCTATTTGCACTGTGTATGGCAATGGGAGCGCAATAGTGACTCCTCTTACCAGAAAACAACTCTGGTTCGTAGGACTAGAAACTGCATGTGATTCAACTCCATTTAGGACTGGGAAACAAACTCTAGCTAGCCTTACAAGAAACACACTCTGCTTTTGAGAAAAGAGCACTCTTCTACTCTACTGTGTTTCCTATAGGACCAGAACAGTGAGCTTGCTCAGAACAAAAGAACTGTGCTTTCTACACACACGGGCCATATCAAGTTCAACTCCGCTTAGGAAACTGACAAGAACAGTAGATCCTCTTGAGTCCAATACACTGTACTTGCTGGGAACAGACGCGAGTGCTATTTGTACTGTGTATGGCAATGGGAGCACAATAGTGACTCCTCTTACCAGAAAACAACTCCCGTTCATAGGACCAGAAACTGCATGTGATTCAACTCCACTTAGGACTGGGAAACAAACTCTAGCTCGCCTTACAAAAAACACACTCTGCTTTTGAGAAAAGAGCACCCTTCTACTCTACTGTGTTTCCTATAGGGCCAGAACAGTGAGCTTGCTCAGAACAAAAGAACTGTGCTTCCTACACACACGGTCCATATCTAGTTCAACTCCTCTTAGGAAACTGACAAGAACAGTAGCTTCTCTTCAGTCCAATACACTGTGCTTTCTGGGAACAGACGCGAGTGCTATTTGCACTGTGTATAGCAATAGGAGCGCAATAGTGACTACTCTTACCAGAAAACAACTCTGGTTCCTAGGACCAGAAACTGCATGTGATTCAACTCCATTTAGGACTGGGAAACAAACACTCGCTCGCCTAAACAAGAAACACACTCTGCTTTTGAGAAAAGAGCACTCTTCTACTCTACTGTGTTTCCTATAGGGCCACAACAGTGAGCTTGCTCAGAACAAAAGAACTGTGCTTCCTACACACACGGACCATATCTAGTTCAACTCTGCTTAGGAACCTGACAAGAACAGTAGCTCCTCTTCAGTCCGATACACTGTACTAGCTGGGAACACAGGCGAGTGCTATTTGCACTGTGTATGGCAAAGGGAGCGCAATAGTGACTTTCCTTACCAGAAAACAACTCTTGCTCGTAGGACCAGAAACTGCATTTGATTCAACTCCATTTAGGACTGGGAAACAAATGCTAGCGCGCCTTACATGAAACACACTCTGCTTTTGAGAAAAGAGCACTCTTCTACTCTACTGTGTTTCCTATGGGGTCCTAACAGTGAGCTTGCTCAGAACAAATGATCTGATCTTCCTACACACAAGGGCCATATCTAGTTCAACTCTGCATAGGAAACTGACAAGAACAGTAGATCCTCTTCAGTCCAATTCACTGTACTTGCTGGGAACAGATGCAAGTGCTATTTGCACTGTGTATGGCAATGGGAGTGCATTAGTGACTCTTATTACCAGAAAATAACTCTTGCTCGTAGGACCAAAAACTGCATGTGTCTCAACTCCCTTTAGGACTGGGAAACAAACGCTAGCTCGCCTTACAAGAAAAACACTCTGCTTTTGAGTTAAGAGCACTCTTCTACTCTACTGTGTTTCCTCTAGGGACAGAACAGTGAGCTTGATCAGAACAAAAGAACTGTGCTTCCTTCACACGGGCCATATCTAGTTCAACTCTGCTTAGGAAACAGACAAGAACAGTAGCTCCTCTTCAGTCCAATACACTGTACTTGCTGGGAACAGACGCGAGTGCTCTTTGCACTGTGTATGGCAATGGGAGCGCAATAGTGACTCCTCTTACCAGAAAACAACTCGGGTTCGTAGGACTAGAAACTGCATGTGATTCAACTCCATTTAGGACTGGGAAACAAACTCTAGCTAGCCTTTCAAGAAACACACTCTGCTTTTGAGAAAAGAGCACTCTTCTACTCTACTGTGTTTCCTACAAGGCCAGAACAGTGAGCTTGCTCAGAACAAAAGAACTGTGCTTCCTACACACACGGGCCATATCTAGTTCAACTCCGCTTACGAAACTGACAAGAACAGTAGCCTCTCTTCAGTCCAATACACTGTACTTGCTGGGAACAGACGCCAGTGCTATTTGCTCTGTGTATGGCAATGGGAGCGCAATGGTGACTCTTCTTAACAGAAAACAACTCTTGCTCGTAGGACCAAAAACTGCATGTGACTCAACTCCATTTAGGACTGGGAAACAAACGCGAGCTCGCCTTACAAGAAACACACTCTGCTTTAGAGAAAAGAGCACTCTTCTACTCTACTGTGTTTCCTATAGGGCCAGAAGAGTGAGCTTGCTCAGAACATAAGAAATGTGCTTCCTACACACACGGACCATATCTAGTTCAACTTTGCTTAGGAAACTGACAAGAATAGTTGCTCCTCTTCAGTCCGATACACAGTACTAGCTGGGAACACACGCGAGTGCTATTTGCACTGTGTATGGCAGTGGGAGCGCAATAGTGACTTTCCTTACCAGAAAACAACTCTTGCTCGTAGGACCAGAAACTGCATTTGATTCAACTCCATTTAGGACTGGCAAACAAACGCGAGCTCGCTTTACAAGAAACACACTTGCTTTAGAGAAAAGAGCACTCTTCTACACTACTGTGTTTCATATAGGGCCAGAACAGTGAGCTTGATCAGAACAAAAGAACTGTGCTTCCTTCACTCGGGCCATATGTAGTTCAACTCTGCTTAGGAAACTGACAAGAACAGTAGATCCTCTTCAGTCCAATACACTGTACTTGCTGGGAAATGATGCAAGTGCAATTTGCACTGTATATGGCAATGGGAGTGCATTAGTGACTCTTATTACCAGAAAAATACTCTTGCTCATAAAACCAAAAACTGCATATGTCTCAACTCCATTTAGGACTGGGAAACAAACGCTAGCTCGCCTTACAAGAAAAACACTCTGCTTTTGAGAAAAGAGCACTCTTCTACTCTACTGTATTTCCTCAAGGGCCAGAACAGTGAGCTTGATCAAACAAAAGAACTGTGCTTCCTTCACACGGGCCATATCTAGTTCAACTCTGCTTAGGAAACTGACAAGAACAGTAGCTCCTCTTCAGTCCCATACTCTGTACTTGCTGGGAACAGACGCGAGTGCTATTTGCACTGTGTATGGCAATGGGAGCGCAATAGTGACTCCTCTTACCAGAAAACAACTCTGGATCGTAGGACTAGAAACTGCATGTTATTCAACTCCATTTAGGACTGGAAAACAAACTCTAGCTAGCCTTACAAGAAACACACTCTGGTTTTGAGAAAAGAGCACTCTTCTACTCTACTGTGTTTCCTACAGGGCCAGAACAGTGAGATTGCTCAGAACAAAAGAACTGTGCTTTCTACACACACGGGCCATATCTAGTTCAACTATGCTTACGAAACTGACAAGAACAGTAGCTTCTCTTCAGTCCAATACACTGTACTTGCTGGGACACGAGTGCTATTTGTGCTGTGTATGGCAATGGGAGCACAATAGTGACTCTTCTTACCAGAAAACATCTCTTGCTCATAGGACCAGAAACTGCATGTGATTCAACTCCATTTAGGACTGGGAAAGAAACACTAGCTCGCCTTACAAAAAACACACTCTGCTTTTGAGAAAGGAGCACTCTTCTACTCTACTGTGTTTCCTATAGAGCCAGAAAAGTGAGCTTGCTCAGAACAAAAGAACTGTGCTTCCTACATACACGGGCCATATCTAGTTCAACTCCCCTTAGGAAACTGACAAGAACAGTAGTTCCTATTCAGTCCAATACACTGTACTTGAAGGGAACAAATGCGAGTGCTATTTGCACTGTTTATGGCATTTGGAGCACAATAGTGACTATTCTTACCAGAAAACAACAATTGCTCGTATTACCAAAAACTGCATGTGACTCAACTCCATTTAGGACTGTGAAACAAACGCTAGCTCGCCTTACAAGAAACACACTCTGCTTTTGAGAAAAGAGCACTCTTCTACTCTACTGTGTTTCCTATAGGGCCAGAACAGTGAGCTTCCTCACAACAATAGAACTGTGCTTCCTACACACACGGACCATATCTAGTTCAACTCTGCTTAGGAAACTGACAAGAACAGTAGCTTCTATTCAGTCCAATATACTGTACTTGCTGGGAAATGATGCAAGTGCTATTTGCACTGTATATGGCAATGGGAGTGCATTAGTGACTCTTCTTACCAGAAAACAACTCTTGCTCTTAGGACCAGAAACATCATGTGATTCCACTCCATTTAGGACTGGGAAACAAACTCTAGCTCGCCTTACAAAAAACACACTCTGCTTTTGAGAAAAGAGCACTCTTCTACTCTACTGTGTTTCCTACAAGGCCAGAACAGTGAGCTTGCTCAGAACAAAAGAACTGTGCTTCCTACACACACGGACCATATGTAGTTCAACTCTGCTTAGGGAACTGACAAGAACAGTAGCTCCTCTTCAGTCCGATACACTGCACTAGCTGGGAACACACGCGAGTGCTATTTTCACTGTGTATGGCAAAGGGAGCGCAATAGTGACTTTCCTTACCAGAAAACAACTCTTGCTCGTAGGACCAGAAACTGCATTTGATTCAACTCCATTTAGGACTGGGAAACAAATGCTAGCGCGCCTTACATGAAACACACTCTGATTTTGAGAAAAGAGAACTCTTCTACTCTACTGTGTTTCCTATGGGGTCCGAACAGTGAGCATGCTCAGAACAAAAGATCTGATCTTCCTACACACACTGGCCATATCTAGTTCAACACTGCATAGGAAACTGACAAGAACAATAGATCCTCTTCAGTCCAGTTCACTGTAATTGCTGGGAACAGATGCAAGTGCTATTTGCACTGTGTATGGCAATGGGAGTGCATTAGTGACTCTTATTACCAGAAAAAAACTCTTGCTCGTTGGACCAAAAACTGCATGTGTCTCAACTCCATTTAGGACTGGGAAACAAATGCTAGCTCGCCTTACAAGAAAAACACTCTGCTTTTGAGTTAAGAGCACTCTTCTACTCTGCTGTGTTTCCTCTAGGGCCAGAACAGTGAGCTTGATCAGAACAAAAGAACTGTGCTTCCTTCACACGGGCCATATCTAGTTCAACTCTGCTTAGGAAACTGACAAGAACAGTAGCTCCTCTTCAGTCCAATACACTGTACTTGCTGGGAACCGACGCCAGTGCTCTTTGCACTGTGTATGGCAATGGGAGCACAATAGTGACTCCTCTTACCAGAAAACAACTCGCGTTCGTAGGACCAGAAACTGCATGTGATTCAACTCCATTTAGGACTGGGAAAAAAACACTAGCTAGCCTTACAAGAAACACACTCTGCTTTTGAGAAAAGAGCACTCTTCTACTCTACTGTGTTTCATATAGGGCCCGAACAGTGAGCTTGCTCAGAACAAAAGAACTGTGCTTCCTTCACACGGGCCATATCTAGTTCAACTCTGCTTAGGAAACTGACAAGAACAGTAGCTCCTCTTCAGTCCGATACACTGTACTTGCTGGGAACAGACGCAAGTGCTATTTGCACTGTGTATGGCAATGGGAGCGCAATAGTGACTCCTCTTACCAGAAAACAACTCTGGTTCGTAGGACTAGAAACTGCATGTGATTCAACTCCATTTAGGACTGGGAAACAAACTCTAGCTAGCCTTACAAGAAACACACTCTGCTTTTGAGAAAAGAGCACTCTTCTACTCTACTGTGTTTCCTATAGGACCAGAACAGTGAGCTTGCTCAGAAAAAAAGAACTGTGCTTTCTACACACACGGGCCATATCAAGTTCAACTCCGCTTAGGAAACTGACAAGAACAGTAGATCCTCTTGAGTCCAATACACTGTACTTGCTGGGAACAGACGCGAGTGCTATTTGTACTGTGTATGGCAATGGGAGCACAATAGTGACTCCTCTTACCAGAAAACAACTCCCGTTCATAGGACCAGAAACTGCATGTGATTCAACTCCACTTAGGACTGGGAAACAAACTCTAGCTCGCCTTACAAAAAACACACTCTGCTTTTGAGAAAAGAGCACCCTTCTACTCTACTGTGTTTCCTATAGGGCCAGAACAGTGAGCTTGCTCAGAACAAAAGAACTGTGCTTCCTACACACACGGTCCATATCTAGTTCAACTCCTCTTAGGAAACTGACAAGAACAGTAGCTTCTCTTCAGTCCAATACACTGTGCTTTCTGGGAACAGACGCGAGTGCTATTTGCACTGTGTATAGCAATAGGAGCGCAATAGTGACTACTCTTACCAGAAAACAACTCTGGTTCCTAGGACCAGAAACTGCATGTGATTCAACTCCATTTAGGACTGGGAAACAAACACTCGCTCGCCTAAACAAGAAACACACTCTGCTTTTGAGAAAAGAGCACTCTTCTACTCTACTGTGTTTCCTATAGGGCCACAACAGTGAGCTTGCTCAGAACAAAAGAACTGTGCTTCCTATACACACGGACCATATCTAGTTCAACTCTGCTTAGGAACCTGACAAGAACAGTAGCTCCTCTTCAGTCCGATACACTGTACTAGCTGGGAACACACGCGAGTGCTATTTGCACTGTGTATGGCAAAGGGAGCGCAATAGTGACTTTCCTTACCAGAAAACAACTCTTGCTCATAGGACCAGAAACTGCATGAGATTCAACTCCATTTAGGACTGGGAAACAAACGCTAGCTAGCCTTACAAGAAACACACTCTGCTTTTGAGAAAAGAGCACTCTTCTACTCTACTGTTTTTCCTATGGGGTCCAAACAGTGAGCTTGCTCAGAACAAAAGAACTGTGCTTCCCACACACACCGACCATATCTAGTTCAACTCTGCTTAGGAAACTGACAAGAACAGTAGCTCCTCTTTAGTCTGATACACTGTACTTGCTGGGAACAGACGCGAGTGCTATTTGCACTGTGTATGACAATGGGAGCGCAATAGTGACTTACCTTACCAGAAAACAACTCTTGCTCGTAGGACCAGAAACTGCATGTCATTCAACTCCATATAGTAGTGGGAAAAAAACGCTAGATCGCCTTACAAGAAACACACTCTGCTTTTGAGAAAAGAGCACAATTCTACTCTACTGTGTTTCCTATGGGGTCCGAAGAGTGAGCTTGCTCAGAACAAAAGAACTGTGCTTCCTACACACACGGCCATATCTAGTTCAATTCTGCTTAGGAACGTGACAAGAACAGTAGATCCTCGTCAGTCCAATACACTGTACTTGCTTGGAACAGACGCCAGTGCTATTTGTCCTGAGTATGGCAATAACAGCGCAATAGTGACTCTTCTTACCATAAAACAACTCTTGCTCGTAGGACCAGAAACTGCATGTGATTCAACTCCATTAAGGACTGGGAAACAAACACTAGCTCGCCTTACAGGAAACACACTCTGCTTTAGAGAAAAGAGCACTCTTCTACTCTACTGTGTTTCCTATAGGGCCAGAACAGTGAGCTTGCTCAGAAAAAAAAGAACTGAGCTTCCTACACACGGGCCATATCTTGTTCAACTCTGCTTAGGAAACTGACAAGAACAGTAGCTCCTATTCAGTCCAATACACTGTACTTGCTGGGAACAGACGCGAGTGATATTTGTACAGTGTATGGCAATTGGAGCACAATAGTGACTCGTCTTACCAGAAAACAACTGTTGCTCGTAGGACAAAAAACTGCATGTGACTCAACTCCATTTAGGACTGGGAAACAAACGCTGTCTTGCCTTACAAGAAACACAATCTGCTTTAGCGAAAACAGCACTCTTCTATTCTACTGTGTTTCCAATCGGGTCCAAACAGTGAGCTTGCTCAGAACAAATAACTGTGCTTCCTACACACATTGACCATATCTACTTCAACTCTGCTTAAAAAACTGACAAGAACAGTAGCTCCTATTCAGTCCAATACACTGTACTTACTGGGAACAGACACGAGTGCTTTTTGCACTGTGTATGGCAATGGGAGCGCAATATTGACTCCTCTTACCAGCAAACAACTCTGGTTCCTAGGACCAGAAACTGCATGTCATTCACCTCCATTTAGGACTGGGAAACAAACTCTAGCTCGCCTTACAAGAAACACACTCTGCTTTAGAGAAAAGAAATCTCTTCTACTCTACTGTGTTTCCTATAGGGCCAGAACAGTGAGCTTGCTCAGAACAGAAGAACTGTGCTTCCTACACACACGGCCATATCTAGTTCAACTCTGCTTAGGAACCTGACAAGAACAGTAGCTACTCTTCAGTCCAATACACTGTACATGCTGGGAACAGACGCCAGTGCTAGTTGCCCTGTTTATGAAAATGTGAGCACAATAGTGACTCTTCTTACCAGAAAACAACTCTTGCTCGTATGACCAGAAACTTCATGTCATTCAACTCCATTAAGGACTGGGAAACAAACTCTAGATCGCCTTACAAGAAACACACTCTGCTTTAGAGAAAAGAAAACTCTTCTACTCTGCTGTGTTTCCTATAGGGCCAGAACAGTGAGCTTGCTCAGAACAAAAGAACTGTGCTTTCTACACACACGGGCCATATCTATTTCAACTCCTCTTACGAAACTGACAAGAACAGTAGCTTCTCTTCATTCCAATCCACTGTACTTGCTGGGAACAGACACGAGTGCTATTTGTACTGTGTATGGCAATGGGAGCACAATAGTGACTCTTCTTACCAGAAAACAACTCTTGCTCGTAGGACCAGAAACTACATGGGATTCAACTCCATTTAGGACTGGGAAACAAACACTAGCTCGCCTTAAAAGAAACATACTCTGCTTTTGAGAAAAGAGCACTCTTCTACTCTACTGGGTTTCCTATAGGGCCAGTACAGTGAGCTTGCTAAGAACAAAAGAACAGTGCTTCCGACACACACGGGCCATATCTAGTTCAACTCCCCTGAGGAAACTGACAAGAACAGTAGCTTCTCTTCAGTCCAATACACTGTACTTGCTGGGAACAGACGCGAGTGCTATTTGCACTGTGTATGGCAATGGGAGCGCAATAGTGACTCTTCTTACCAGAAAACAACTCTTGCTCGTAGGACCAGAAACTGCATGTGATTCAACTCCATTTAGGACTGGGAAACAAACGCTAGCTTGCCTTACAAGAAACACACTCTGCTTTTGAGAAAAGAGCACTCTTCTACTCTACTGTGTTTCCTATAGGGCCAGAACAGTGAGCTTGCTCAGAAAAAAAGAACTGTGCTTCCTACACACACGGGCCATATCTAGTTCAACTCCGCTTAGGAAACTGTCAAGAACAGTAGCTTCTCTTCTATCCAATACACTGTACTTGCAGGGAACAGACGCTAGTGCTATTTACACTGTGTATGGCAATGGGAGTTCAATAGTGACTCTTCTTACCAGAAAACAACTCTTGCACTTAGGACCACAAACTGCATGTGATTCAACTCCATTTAGGACTGGGAAACAAACTCTCGCTCCCCTTACAAGAAACACACTCTGCTTTTGAGAAAAGAGCACACTTCTACTCTACAGTGTTTCCTATAGGGCCAGAACAGTGAGCTTGCTCAGAACAAAAGAACTGTGCTTCCTACACACACGGGCCATATCTAGTTCAACTCTGCATAGGGAACTGACAAGAACAGTAGATCCTCTTCAGTCCAATTCACTGTACTTGCTGAGAACAGATGCGAGTGCTATTTGCACTGTGTATGACAATGGGAGTGCATTAGTGACTCTTCTTACCAGAAAACAACTCTTGCTCTTAGGACCAGAAACTGCATGTGATTCAACTCCATTTAGGACTGGGAAACAAACACTAGCTCGCCTTAGAAGAAACACACTCTGCTTTTGAGAAAAGAGCACACTTCTACTCTACTGTGTTTCCTATAGGGCAGGAACAGTGAGCTTGCTCAGAACAAAAGAACGGTGCTTCCTACACACGGGCCATATCTAGTTCAACTCCCCTTAGGAAACTGACAAGAACAGTAGCTTCTCTTCAGTCCAATACACTGTACTTTCTGGGAACAGACGCGAGTGCTATTTGCACTGTGTATAGCAATAGGAGCGCAATAGTGACTACTCTTACCAGAA
>NW_026736672.1:0-62217 GCF_949786415.1 Peromyscus eremicus | reverse complement strand
AGTTCAGTGTGCACACCTCCACAGGGACACACTCATTCTAACAGTTCAGTGTGCACACCTCCACAGGGACACACTCATTCTAACAGTTCAGTATGCACATCGGCATGTGGACACAATCATTCTAACAGTTCAGTGTGCACACCTCCATGTGGGAACACTCATTCTAACATTTCAGTGTGCACACATCCATGTGGACACACTCATTCTAACATTTCAGTGTGCACACTTCCATGTGGGCACACTCATTCTAACATTTCAGTGTGCACACCTCCATGTGGACACACTCATTCTAACAGTTCAGTGTGCACACCTCCATGTGGGCACACTCATTCTAACTGTTCAGTGTGCACACATCCATGTGGACACACTCATTCTAACAGTTCAGTGTGCACATCTCCATGTGGGCACACTCATTCTAACAGTTCAGTGTGCACACCTCCATGTGGACACACTCATTCTAACAGTTCAGTGTGCACACCTCCATGTGGACACACTCATTCTAACAGTTCAGTGTGCACACCTCCATGTGGACACACTCATTCTAACAGTTCAGTGTGCACAACTACATATGGACAAGTACTAACACTTCAGTGTGCACACCTCCATGTGGACACACTCATTCTAACATTTCAATGTGCACACCTCCACAGGGACACGATCATTCTAACAGTTCAGTGTGCACACCTCCATGTGGACACAATCATTCTAAGAGTTCAGTGTGCACACATCCACAGGGACACACTCATTCTAACAGTTCAGTGTGCACACCTGCATGTGGACACAATCATTCTAACATTTCAGTGTGCACACCTCCATGTGTGCATACTCATTCTTACAGTTCAGTGTGCACACCTCCTTGTGGGCACACTTATTCTAACAGTTCATTGTGCACACCTCCATGTGGACACACTCATTCTAACAGTTCAGTGTGCATACCTCCATGTGGACACACACATTCTAACAGTTCATTGTGCACACCTCCATGTGGACACACTCATCCTTACAGTTCAGTGTGCACACCTCCTCAGGGAAACACTCATTCTAACAGTTCAGGGTGCACACCTCCATGTAAACACAATCATTCTAACATTTCTGTCTGCACACCTCCACAGGGACACACTCATTCTAACAGTTCAGTGTGCACACCTCCATGTGGACACACTCATTCTAACAGTTAAGTGTGCACACCTCCATGTGGACACAATCATTCTAACAGTTCAGTGTGCACACCTTCATTTGGACACACTCATTCTAACAGTTCAGTGTGCACACCTCCATGTGGACACACTCATTCTAACAGTTCAGTGTGCACACCTACATGTGGACAAATTCTAACATTTCAGTGTGCACACCTCCATGTGGACACACTCATTCTAACATTTCAATGTGCACACTTCCACAGGGACACATTCATTCTAACAGTTCAGTGTGCACACCTCCATGTGGACACAATCATTCTAACAGTTCAGTGTGCGCACCTCCACAGGGACACACTCATTCTAACAGTTCAGTGTGCACACTTGCATGTGGACACAATCATTCTAACAGTTCAGTGTGCACACCTCCATGTGTGCATACTCATTCTAACAGTTCATTGTGCACACCTCCATGTGGACACACTCATTCTAACAGTTCAGTGTGCACACCTCCATGTGGACACACACATTCTAACAGTTCAGTGTGCACACATCCATGTGGACACAATCATTCTAACAGTTCAGTGTGCACACCTCCATGTGGACACACTCATTCTAACAGTTCATTGTGCACACCTCCATGTGGACACACTCATTCAACAGTTCAGTGTGCACACCTCCATGTGGATACACTCATTCTAACAGTTCAGTGTGCACACGTCCATGTGGACACACTCATTCTAACAGTTCATTTTGCACACCTCCATGTGGACACACTCATTCAACAGTTCAGTGTGCACACCTCCATGTGGATACACTCATTCTAACAGTTCAGTGTGCACACGTCCATGTGGACACACTCATTCTAACAGTTCAGTGTGCACACCTCCTTGTGGACACACTCATTCTAACAGTTCAGTGTGCACACCTCCATGTGGACACACTCATTCTAACAGTCCAGTGTGCACACCTCCATATGGACAAATTCTAACACTTCAGTGTGCACACCTCCATGTGGACACACTCATTCTAACATTTCAATGTGCACACCTCCACAGGGACACACTCATTCTAACAGTTCAGTGTGCAGTCCTCCATGTGGGCACACTCATTCTAATAGTTCAGTGTGCACACCTCCATGTGGACACAGTCATTCTAACAGTTCAGTGTGCACAACTCCATGTGGGCACACTCATTCTAACAGTTCAGTGTGCACACCTCCATGTGGACACACTAATTTTAACAGTGCAGTGTGCACACCTCAATGTGGACAAATTCTAACTCTTCAGTGTGCACACCTCCATGTGGACACACTCATTCTAACATTTCTGTGTGCACACCTCCACAGGGACACACTCATTCTAACAGTTCAGTGTTCACAACTCCATGTGGACACACTCATTCTAACAATTCAGTGTGCACCCCTCCATGTGGGCACACTCATTCTAACAGTTCAGTGTGCACACCTCCATGTGGACACACTCATTCTAACAGTTCAGTGTGCACACCTCCATGTGGACACACTCATTCTAAAAGTTCAGTGTGCACACCTCCATGTGGACAAATTCTAACAGTTCAGTGTGCACACTTCCATGTGGACACAATCATTCTAACATTTCAGTGTGCACACCTCCATATGGACACACTCATTCTAACAGTTCAGTGTGCACACCTGCATGTGGAAACAATCATTCTAACAGTTCAGTGTGCACACTTCCATGTGTGCATACTCATTCTTACAGTTCAGTGTGCACACCTCCTTGTGGGCACACTTATTCTAACAGTTCATTGTGCACACCTCCATGTGGGCACACTCATTCTAACAGTTCAGTGTGCATACCTCCATGTGGACACACACATTCTAACAGTTCATTGTGCACACCTCCATGTGGACACACTCATCCTTACAGTTCAGTGTGCACACCTCCTCAGGGAAACACTCATTCTAACAGTTCAGGGTGCACACCTCCATGTAAACACAATCATTCTAACATTTCTGTGTGCACACCTCCACAGGGACACACTCATTCTAACAGTTCAGTGTGCACACCTCCATGTGGACACACTCATTCTAACAGTTAAGTGTGCACACCTCCATGTGGACACAATCATTCTAACAGTTCAGTGTGCACACCTCCATGTGGACACACTCATTCTAACAGTTCAGTGTGCACACCTTCATTTGGACACACTCATTCTAACAGTTCAGTGTGCACACCTCCATGTGGACACACTCATTCTAACAGTTCAGTGTGCACACCTACATGTGGACAAATTCTAACATTTCAGTGTGCACACCTCCATGTGGACACACTCATTCTAACATTTCAATGTGCACACTTCCACAGGGACACATTCATTCTAACAGTTCAGTGTGCACACCTCCATGTGGACACAATCATTCTAACAGTTCAGTGTGCGCACCTCCACAGGGACACACTCATTCTAACAGTTCAGTGTGCACACTTGCATGTGGACACAATCATTCTAACAGTTCAGTGTGCACACCTCCATGTGTGCATACTCATTCTAACAGTTCATTGTGCACACCTCCATGTGGACACACTCATTCTAACAGTTCAGTGTGCACACCTCCATGTGGACACACACATTCTAACAGTTCAGTGTGCACACATCCATGTGGACACAATCATTCTAACAGTTCAGTGTGCACACCTCCATGTGGACACACTCATTCTAACAGTTCATTGTGCACACCTCCATGTGGACACACTCATTCAACAGTTCAGTGTGCACACCTCCATGTGGATACACTCATTCTAACAGTTCAGTGTGCACACGTCCATGTGGACACACTCATTCTAACAGTTCATTTTGCACACCTCCATGTGGACACACTCATTCAACAGTTCAGTGTGCACACCTCCATGTGGATACACTCATTCTAACAGTTCAGTGTGCACACGTCCATGTGGACACACTCATTCTAACAGTTCATTGTGCACACCTCCTTGTGGACACACTCATTCTAACAGTTCAGTGTGCACACCTCCATGTGGACACACTCATTCTAACAGTTCAGTGTGCACACCTCCATGTGGACAAATTCTAACACGTCAGTGTGCACACCTCCATGTGGACACACTCATTCTAACATTTCAATGTGCACACCTCCACAGGGACACACTCATTCTAACAGTTCAGTGTGCAGTCCTCCATGTGGGCACACTCATTCTAATAGTTCAGTGTGCACACCTCCATGTGGACACAGTCATTCTAACAGTTCAGTGTGCACAACTCCATGTGGGCACACTCATTCTAACAGTTCAGTGTGCACACCTCCATGTGGACACACTAATTTTAACAGTTCAGTGTGCACACCTCAATGTGGACAAATTCTAACTCTTCAGTGTGCACACCTCCATGTGGACACACTCATTCTAACATTTCTGTGTGCACACCTCCACAGGGACACACTCATTCTAACAGTTCAGTGTTCACAACTCCATGTGGACACACTCATTCTAACAATTCAGTGTGCACCCCTCCATGTGGGCACACTCATTCTAACAGTTCAGTGTGCACACCTCCATGTGGACACACTCATTCTAACAGTTCAGTGTGCACACCTCCATGTGGACACACTCATTCTAAAAGTTCAGTGTGCACACCTCGATGTGGACACACTCATTCTAACAGTTCAGTGTGCACACCTCCATGTGGACACACTAATTCTAACATTTTAGTGTGCACACCTCCATGTGGACAAATTCTAACAGTTCAGTGTGCACACTTCCATGTGGACACAATCATTCTAACATTTCAGTGTGCACACCTCCATATGGACACACTCATTCTAACAGTTCAGTGTGCACACCTGCATGTGGACACAATCATTCTAACAGTTCAGTGTGCACACTTCCATGTGTGCATACTCATTCTTACAGTTCAGTGTGCACACCTCCTTGTGGGCACACTTATTCTAACAGTTCATTGTGCACACCTCCATGTGGACACACTCATTCTAACAGTTCAGTGTGCATACCTCCATGTGGACACACACATTCTAACAGTTCATTGTGCACACCTCCATGTGGACACACTCATCCTTACAGTTCAGTGTGCACACCTCCTCAGGGAAACACTCATTCTAACAGTTCAGGGTGCACACCTCCATGTAAACACAATCATTCTAACATTTCTGTGTGCACACCTCCACAGGGACACACTCATTCTAACAGTTCAGTGTGCACACCTCCATGTGGACACACTCATTCTAACAGTTAAGTGTGCACACCTCCATGTGGACACAATCATTCTAACAGTTCAGTGTGCACACCTCCATGTGGACACACTCATTCTAACAGTTCAGTGTGCACACCTTCATTTGGACACACTCATTCTAACAGTTCAGTGTGCACACCTCCATGTGGACACACTCATTCTAACAGTTCAGTGTGCACACCTACATGTGGACAAATTCTAACATTTCAGTGTGCACACCTCCATGTGGACACACTCATTCTAACATTTCAATGTGCACACTTCCACAGGGACACATTCATTCTAACAGTTCAGTGTGCACACCTCCATGTGGACACAATCATTCTAACAGTTCAGTGTGCGCACCTCCACAGGGACACACTCATTCTAACAGTTCAGTGAGCACACTTGCATGTGGACACAATCATTCTAACAGTTCAGTGTGCACACCTCCATGTGTGCATACTCATTCTAACAGTTCATTATGCACACCTCCATGTGGACACACTCATTCTAACAGTTCAGTGTGCACACCTCCATGTGGACACACACATTCTAACAGTTCAGTGTGCACACATCCATGTGGACACAATCATTCTAACAGTTCAGTGTGCACACCTCCATGTGGACACACTCATTCTAACAGTTCATTGTGCACACCTCCATGTGGACACACTCATTCAACAGTTCAGTGTGCACACCTCCATGTGGATACACTCATTCTAACAGTTCAGTGTGCACACGTCCATGTGGACACACTCATTCTAACAGTTCATTTTGCACACCTCCATGTGGACACACTCATTCAACAGTTCAGTGTGCACACCTCCATGTGGATACACTCATTCTAACAGTTCAGTGTGCACACGTCCATGTGGACACACTCATTCTAACAGTTCAGTGTGCACACCTCCTTGTGGACACACTCATTCTAACAGTTCAGTGTGCACACCTCGATGTGGACACACTCATTCTAACAGTTCAGTGTGCACACCTCCATGTGGACAAATTCTAACACTTCAGTGTGCACACCTCCATGTGGACACACTCATTCTAACATTTCAATGTGCACACCTCCACAGGGACACACTCATTCTAACAGTTCAGTGTGCAGTCCTCCATGTGGGCACACTCATTCTAATAGTTCAGTGTGCACACCTCCATGTGGGCACAGTCATTCTAACAGTTCAGTGTGCACAACTCCATGTGGGCACACTCATTCTAACAGTTCAGTGTGCACACCTCCATGTGGACACACTAATTTTAACAGTTCAGTGTGCACACCTCAATGTGGACAAATTCTAACTCTTCAGTGTGCACACCTCCATGTGGACACACTCATTCTAACATTTCTGTGTGCACACCTCCACAGGGACACACTCATTCTAACAGTTCAGTGTTCACAACTCCATGTGGACACACTCATTCTAACAATTCAGTGTGCACCCCTCCATGTGGGCACACTCATTCTAACAGTTCAGTGTGCACACCTCCATGTGGACACACTCATTCTAACAGTTCAGTGTGCACACCTCCATGTGGACACACTCATTCTAAAAGTTCAGTGTGCACACCTCGAGGTGGACACACTCATTCTAACAGTTCAGTGTGCACACCTCCACAGGGACACACTCATTCTAACATTTCAGTGTGCACACCTCCATGTGGACAAATTCTAACAGTTCAGTGTGCACACTTCCATGTGGACACAATCATTCTAACATTTCAGTGTGCACACCTCCATATGGACACACTCATTCTAACAGTTCATTGTGCACACCTCCATGTGGACACACTCATTCTAACAGTTCAGTGTGCAAACCTCCATGTGGACACACTCATTCTAACAGTTCAAAGTGCACACCTCCATGTGGACACAGTCATTCTAACAGTTCAGTGTGCACACCTCCATGTGGACACAATCATTCTAACAGTTCAGTGTGCACACCTCCATGTGGGCACACTCATTCCAACAGTTCAGTGTGTACACCTCCATGTGGGCACAATCATTCTAACATTTCAGTGTGCACACCTCCTTGTGGGCACACTCATTCTAACAGTTCAGTGTGCAAACCTCCATGTGGACACAGTCATTCTAACAGTTCAGTGTGCACAACTCCATGTGTGCACACTCATTCTAACAGTTCAGTGTGCACACCTCCATGTGGACACTGTCATTCTAACAGTTCAGTGTGCAAAACTCCATGTGGGCACACTCATTCTAACAGTTCAGTGTGCACACCACCATGTGGACACACTCATTCTAACATTTCAGTCTGCACACCTACATGTGGGCACACTCATTCTAACAGATCAGTGTGCACAACTCCATGTGGGCACACTCATTCTAATTTCTGTGTTCACACCTCCACAGGGACACACTCATTCTAATAGTTCAGTGTGCACACCTCCATGTGGACACACTCATTCTAACAGTTCAGTGTGCACACCTCCATGTGGACACAAAAATTCTAACATTTCATTGTGCACACCTCCATGTGGACACACTCATTCTAACAGTTCAGTGTGCACACCTCCACAGGGATACACTCATTCTAACAGTTCAGTGTGCACACCTCCATGTGGACATAATCATTCTAACAGTTCAGTGTGCACACCTCCACAGGGACACTGTCATTCTAACAGTTCAGTGTGCAAAACTCCATGTGGGCACACTCATTCTAACAGTTCAGTGTGCACACCTCCATGTGGACACACTCATTCTTACAGTTCAGTGTGCACACCTCCATGTGGACACACTCATTCTAACAGTTCAGTGTGCACACCTCCATGTGGGCACACTCACTCTAACATATCAGTGTGCACACCTCCATGTGGGCACACTCATTCTAACAGTTCAGTGTGCACACCTCCACAGGGACACACTCATTCTAACAGTTCAGTGTCCACACCTCCATGTGGGCACACTCATTCCAACAGTTCAGTGTGTACACCTCCATGTGGGCACAATCATTCTAACATTTCAGTGTGCACACCTCCTTGTGGGCACACTCATTCTAACAGTTCAGTGTGCAAACCTCCATGTGGACACAGTCATTCTAACAGTTCAGTGTGCACAACTCCATGTGTGCACACTCATTCTAACAGTTCAGTGTGCACACCCCCATGTGGACACTGTCATTCTAACAGTTCAGTGTGCAAAACTCCATGTGGGCACACTCATTCTAACAGTTCAGTGTGCACACCACCATGTGGACACACTCATTCTAACATTTCAGTGTGCACACCTACATGTGGGCACACTCATTCTAACAGATCAGTGTGCACAACTCCATGTGGGCACACTCATTCTAATTTCTGTGTTCACACCTCCACAGGGACACACTCATTCTAACAGTTCAGTGTGCACACCTCCATGTGGACACACTCATTCTAACAGTTCAGTGTGCACACCTCCATGTGGACACAAAAATTCTAACATTTCATTGGGCACACCTCCATGTGGACACACTCATTCTAACAGTTCAGTGTGCACACCTCCACAGGGATACACTCATTCTAACAGTTCAGTGTGCACACCTCCATGTGGACATAATCATTCTAACAGTTCAGTGTGCACACCTCCACAGGGACACTGTCATTCTAACAGTTCAGTGTGCAAAACTCCATGTGGGCACACTCATTCTAACAGTTCAGTGTGCACACCTCCATGTGGACACACTCATTCTAACAGTTCAGTGTGCACACCTCCATGTGGACACACTCATTCTAACAGTTCAGTGTGCACACCTCCATGTGGGCACACTCATTCTAACAGATCAGTGTGCACACCTCCATGTGGGCACACTCATTCTAACAGTTCAGTGTGCACACCTCCACAGGGACACACTCATTCTAACAGTTCAGTGTGCACACCACCATGTGGGCACAGTCATTTTAACAGTTCAGTGTACACACCTCCATGTGGACACAATCATTCTAACAGTTCAGTGTGCACACCTCCATGTGGACACATTCTAACAGTTCAGTTTGCACACCTCCACAGGGACACACTCATTCTAACAGTTCAGTGTGCACACCTGCATGTGGACACAATCATTCTAACAGTTCAGTGTGCACACCTCCACAGAAACACACTCATTCTAACAGTTCAGTGTGCACACCTCCACAGGGACACACTCATTCTAACAGTTCAGTGTGCACACCTGCATGTGGACACAATCATTCTAACAGTTCAGTGTGCACACCTCCACAGGGACACACTCATTCTAACAGTTCAGTGTGCACACCTCCATGTGGACACACTCATTCTAACAGTTCAGTGTGCACACCTCCATGTGGACACACTCATTCTAACAGTTCAGTGTGCACACCTCGATGTGGACACACTCATTCTAACAGTTCAGTGTGCACACCTCCATGTGGACAAATTCTAACACTTCAGTGTGCACACCTCCAAGTGGACACACTCATTCTAACATTTCAGTGTGCACACCTCCATGTGGACAAATTCTAACAGTTCAGTGTGCACACTTCCATGTGGACACACTCATTCTAACATTTCAGTGTGCACACCTCCATATGGACACACTCATTCTAACAGTTCAGTGTGCACACCTCCATGTGGACACACTCATTCTAACAGTTCAGTGTGCACACCTCCATGTGGACACACTCATTCTAACAGTTCAAAGTGCACACCTCCATGTGGACACAGTCATTCTAACAGTTCAGTGTGCACAACTCCATGTGGACACAATCATTCTAACAGTTCAGGGTGCACACCTCCATGTGGGCACACTCATTCCAACAGTTCAGTGTGTACACCTCCATGTGGGCACAATCATTCTAACATTTCAGTGTGCACACCTCCTTGTGGGCACACTCATTCTAACAGTTCAGTGTGCAAACCTCCATGTGGACACAGTCATTCTAACAGTTCAGTGTGCACAACTCCATGTGTACACACTCATTCTAACAGTTCAGTGTGCACACCTCCATGTGGACACTGTCATTCTAACAGTTCATTGTGCAAAACTCCTGTGGGCACACTCATTCTAACAGTTCAGTGTGCACACCTCCATGTGGACACACTCATTCTAACAGTTCAGTGTGCACACCTCCATGTGGACACACTAATTTTAACAGTTCAGTGTGCACACCTCAATGTGGACAAATTCTAACTCTTCAGTGTGCACACCTCCATGTGGACACACTCATTCTAACATTTCTGTGTGCACACCTCCACAGGGACACACTCATTCTAACAGTTCAGTGTTCACAACTCCATGTGGACACACTCATTCTAACAATTCAGTGTGCACCCCTCCATGTGGGCACACTCATTCTAACAGTTCAGTGTGCACACCTCCATGTGGACACACTCATTCTAACAGTTCAGTGTGCACACCTCCATGTGGACACACTCATTCTAAAAGTTCAGTGTGCACACCTCGATGTGGACACACTCATTCTAACAGTTCAGTGTGCACACCTCCATGTGGACACACTAATTCTAACATTTCAGTGTGCACACCTCCATGTGGACAAATTCTAACAGTTCAGTGTGCACACTTCCATGTGGACACAATCATTCTAACATTTCAGTGTGCACACCTCCATATGGACACACTCATTCTAACAGTTCAGTGTGCACACCTGCATGTGGACACAATCATTCTAACAGTTCAGTGTGCACACTTCCATGTGTGCATACTCATTCTTACAGTTCAGTGTGCACACCTCCTTGTGGGCACACTTATTCTAACAGTTCATTGTGCACACCTCCATGTGGACACACTCATTCTAACAGTTCAGTGTGCATACCTCCATGTGGACACACACATTCTAACAGTTCATTGTGCACACCTCCATGTGGACACACTCATCCTTACAGTTCAGTGTGCACACCTCCTCAGGGAAACACTCATTCTAACAGTTCAGGGTGCACACCTCCATGTAAACACAATCATTCTAACATTTCTGTGTGCACACCTCCACAGGGACACACTCATTCTAACAGTTCAGTGTGCACACCTCCATGTGGACACACTCATTCTAACAGTTAAGTGTGCACACCTCCATGTGGACACAATCATTCTAACAGTTCAGTGTGCACACCTCCATGTGGACACACTCATTCTAACAGTTCAGTGTGCACACCTTCATTTGGACACACTCATTCTAACAGTTCAGTGTGCACACCTCCATGTGGACACACTCATTCTAACAGTTCAGTGTGCACACCTACATGTGGACAAATTCTAACATTTCAGTGTGCACACCTCCATGTGGACACACTCATTCTAACATTTCAATGTGCACACTTCCACAGGGACACATTCATTCTAACAGTTCAGTGTGCACACCTCCATGTGGACACAATCATTCTAACAGTTCAGTGTGCGCACCTCCACAGGGACACACTCATTCTAACAGTTCAGTGTGCACACTTGCATGTGGACACAATCATTCTAACAGTTCAGTGTGCACACCTCCATGTGTGCATACTCATTCTAACAGTTCATTGTGCACACCTCCATGTGGACACACTCATTCTAACAGTTCAGTGTGCACACCTCCATGTGGACACACACATTCTAACAGTTCAGTGTGCACACATCCATGTGGACACAATCATTCTAACAGTTCAGTGTGCACACCTCCATGTGGACACACTCATTCTAACAGTTCAAAGTGCACACCTCCATGTGGACACAGTCATTCTAACAGTTCAGTGTGCACAACTCCATGTGGACACAATCATTCTAACAGTTCAGTGTGCACACCTCCATGTGGGCACACTCATTCCAACAGTTCAGTGTGTACACCTCCATGTGGGCACAATCATTCTAACATTTCAGTGTGCACACCTCCTTGTGGGCACACTCATTCTAACAGTTCAGTGTGCAAACCTCCATGTGGACACAGTCATTCTAACAGTTCAGTGTGCACAACTCCATGTGTACACACTCATTCTAACAGTTCAGTGTGCACACCTCCATGTGGACACTGTCATTCTAACAGTTCAGTGTGCAAAACTCCATGTGGGCACACTCATTCTAACAGTTCAGTGTGCACACCTCCATGTGGACACACTCATTCTAACATTTCAGTGTGCACACCTACATGTGGGCACACTCATTCTAACAGATCAGTGTGCACAACTCCATGTGGGCACACTCATTCTAATTTCTGTGTTCACACCTCCACAGGGACACACTCATTTTAACAGTTCAGTGTGCACACCTCCATGTGGACACACTCATTCTAACAGTTCAGTGTGCACACCTCCATGTGGACACAAAAATTCTAACATTTCATTGTGCACACCTCCATGTGGACACACTTATTCTAACAGTTCAGTGTGCACACCTCCACAGGGATACACTCATTCTAACAGTTCAGTGTGCACACCTCCATGTGGACATAATCATTCTAACAGTTCAGTGTGCACACCTCCACAGGGACACTGTCATTCTAACAGTTCAGTGTGCAAAACTCCATGTGGGCACACTCATTCTAACAGTTCAGTGTGCACACCTCCATGTGGACACACTCATTCTAACAGTTCAGTGTGCACACCTCCATGTGGACACACTCATTCTAACAGTTCAGTGTGCACACCTCCATGTGGGCACACTCATTCTAACAGATCAGTGTGCACACCTCCATGTGGGCACACTCATTCTAACAGTTCAGTGTGCACACCTCCACAGGGACACACTCATTCTAACAGTTCAGTGTGCACACCTCCATGTGGGCACAGTCATTTTAACAGTTCAGTGTGCACACCTCCATGTGGACACACTCATTCTAACAGTTCAGTGTGCACACCTCCATGTGGACACACTCATTCTAACAGTTCAGTGTGCACACCTCCATGTGGGCACACTCATTCTAACAGATCAGTGTGCACACCTCCATGTGGGCACACTCATTCTAACAGTTCAGTGTGCACACCTCCACAGGGACACACTCATTCTAACAGTTCAGTGTGAACACCTCCATGTGGACACACTCATTCTAACAGTTCAGTGTGCACACCTCCATGTGGACACACTCATTCTAACAGTTCAGTGTGCACACCTCCATGTGGACACAATCATTCTAACAGTTCAGTGTGCACACCTCCATGTGGACACATTCTAACAGTTCAGTTTGCACAACTCCACAGGGACACACTCATTCTAACAGTTCAGTGTGCACACCTGCATGTGGACACAATCATTCTAACAGTTCAGTGTGCACACCTCCACAGGGACACACTCATTCTAACAGTTCAGTGTGCACACCTCCACAGGGACACACTCATTCTAACAGTTCAGTGTGCACACCTGCATGTGGACACAATCATTCTAACAGTTCAGTGTGCACACCTCCACAGGGACTCACTCATTCTAACAGTTCAGTGTGCACACCTCCATGTGGACACACTCATTCTAACATTTCAGTGTGCACACCTCCATGTGGACACACTCATTCTAACAGTTCAGTGTGCACACCTCCATGTGGACACACTCATTCTAACAGTTCAGTGTGCCCACCTCCATGTGGGCACAGTCATTTTAACAGTTCAGTGTACACACCTCCATGTGGACACAATCATTCTTACAGTTCAGTGTGCACACCTCCATGTGGACACATTCTAACAGTTCAGTTTGCACACCTCCACAGGGACACACTCATTCTAACAGTTCAGTGTGCACACCTGCATGTGGACACAATCATTCTAACAGTTCAGTGTGCACACCTCCACAGGGACACACTCATTCTAACAGTTCAGTGTGCACACCTCCACAGGGACACACTCATTCTAACAGTTCAGTGTGCACACCTGCATGTGGACACAATCATTCTAACAGTTCAGTGTGCACACCTCCACAGGGACACACTCATTCTAACAGTTCAGTGTGCAGAGCTCCATGTGGACACACTCATTCTAACATTTCAGTGTGCACACCTCCATGTGGACACACTCATTCTAACAGTTCAGTGTGCACACCTCCATGTTGACACACTCATTCTAACAGTTCAGTGTGCACACCTCCATGTGGGCACAATCATTCTAAAAGTTCAGTGTGCACACCTCCATGTGGGCACACTCATTCTAACAGTTCAGTGTGCACACCTCCATGTGGACACACTAATTTTAACAGTTCAGTGTGCACACCTCAATGTGGACAAATTCTAACTCTTCAGTGTGCACACCTCCATGTGGACACTCTCATTCTAACATTTCTGTGTGCACACCTCCACAGGGACACACTCATTCTAACAGTTCAGTGTGCACAACTCCATGTGGACACTCGTCTAACAATTCAGTGTGCACCCCTCCATGTGGGCACACTCATTCTAACAGTTCAGTGTGCACACCTCCATGTGGACACACTCATTCTAACAGTTCAGTGTGCACACCTCCATGTGGACACACTCATTCTAACAGTTCAGTCTGCACACCTCGATGTGGACACACTCATTCTAACAGTTCAGTGTGCACACCTCCATGTGGACAAATTCTAACACTTCAGTGTGCACACCTCCAAGTGGACACACTCATTCTAACATTTCAGTGTGCACAACTCCACAGGGACACACTCATTCTAACAGTTCAGTGTGCACACCTCCATGTGGACACACTCATTCTAACATTTCAGTGTGCACACCTCCATGTGGACAAATTCTAACAGTTCAGTGTGCACACTTCCATGTGGACACACTCATTCTAACATTTCAGTGTGCACACCTCCATATGGACACACTCATTCTAACAGTTCAGTGTGCACACCTCCATGTGGACACACTCATTCCAAAAGTTCAGTGTGCACACCTCCATGTGGACACACTCATTCTAACAGTTCAAAGTGCACACCTCCATGTGGACACAGTCATTCTAACAGTTCAGTGTGCACACCTCCATGTGGACACAATCATTCTAACAGTTCAGTGTGCACACCTCCATGTGGGCACACTCATTCCAACATTTCAGTGTGTACACCTCCATGTGGGCACAATCATTCTAACATTTCAGTGTGCACACCTCCTTGTGGGCACACTCACTCTAACAGTTCAGTGTGCAAACCTCCATGTGGACACAGTCATTCTAACAGTTCAGTGTGCACAACTCCATGTGTGCACACTCATTCTAACAGTTCAGTGTGCACACCTCCATGTGGACACACTCTTTCTAACATTTCAGTGTGCACACCTACATGTGGGCACACTCATTCTAACAGATCATTGTGCACAACTCCATGTGGGCACACTCATTCTAATTTCTGTGTTCACACCTCCACAGGGACACACTCATTCTAACAGTTCAGTGTGCACACCTCCATGTGGACACACTCATTCTAACAGTACAGTGTGCACACCTCCATGTGGACACAAAAATTCTAACATTTCATTGTGCACACCTCCATGTGGACACACTCATTCTAACAGTTCAGTGTGCACACCTCCACAGGGATACACTCATTCTAACAGTTCAGTGTGCACACCTCCATGTGGACATAATCATTCTAACAGTTCAGTGTGCACACCTCCACAGGGACACTGTCATTCTAACAGTTCAGTGTGCAAAACTCCATGTGGGCACACTCATTCTAACAGTTCAGTGTGCACACCTCCATGTAGACACACTCATTCTAACAGTTCAGTGTGCACAACTCCATGTGGACACACTCATTCTAACAGTTCAGTGTGCACACCTCCATGTGGGCACACTCATTCTAACAGATCAGTGTGCACACCTCCATGTGGGCACACTCATTCTAACAGTTCAGTGTGCACACCTCCACAGGGACACACTCATTCTAACAGTTCAGTGTGCACACCTCCAAGTGGGCACAGTCATTTTAACAGTTCAGTGTACACACCTCCATGTGGACACAATCATTCTAACAGTTCAGTGTGCACACCTCCATGTGGACACATTCTAACAGTTCAGTTTGCACAACTCCACAGGGACACACTCATTCTAACAGTTCAGTGTGCACACCTGCATGTGGACACAATCATTCTAACAGTTCAGTGTGCACACCTCCACAGGGACACACTCATTCTAACAGTTCAGTGTGCACACCTCCACAGGGACACACTCATTCTAACAGTTCAGTGTGCACACCTGCATGTGGACACAATCATTCTAACAGTTCAGTGTGCACACCTCCACAGGGACACACTCATTCTAACAGTTCAGTGTGCACACCTCCATGTGGACACACTCATTCTAACATTTCAGTGTGCACACCTCCATGTGGACACACTCATTCTAACAGTTCAGTGTGCACACCTCCATGTGGACACACTCATTCTAACAGTTCAGTGTGCACACCTCCATGTGGGCACAATCATTCTAAAAGTTCAGTGTGCACACCTTCATGTGGGCACACTCATTCTAACAGTTCAGTGTGCACACCTCCATGTGGACACACTCATTCTAAGTGTTCAGTGTGCACACCTCCATATGGACACAGTCATTCTAACAGTTCAGTGTGCACAACTCCATGTGGGCACACTCATTCTAACAGTTCAGTGTGCACACCTCCATGTGGACACACTCATTCTAACAGTTCAGTGTGCACACCTCCATGTGGACACACTCATTCTAACAGATCAGTGTGCACACCTCCATGTGGGCACACTAATTCTAACAGTTCAGTGTGCACACCTCCATGTGGACACAGTCATTCTAACAGTTCAGTGTGCAGAACACCATGTGGGCACACTCATTCTTACAGTTCAGTGTGCACACCTCCATGTGGACACAATCATTCTAACAGTTCAGCGTGCACACCTCCATGTGGACACACTCATTCTAACAGTTCAGTGTGCACACCTCCATGTGGACACACTCATTCTAACAGTTCAAAGTGCACACGTCCATGTGGACACAGTCATTCTAACAGTTCAGTGTGCACACCTCCATGTGGACACAATCATTCTAACAGTTCAGTGTGCACACCTCCATGTGGGCACACTCATTCCAACAGTTCCGTGTGTACACCTCCATGTGGACACACTCATTCTAACATTTCAGTGTGCACACCTCCATGTGGGCACACTCATTCTAACAGTTCAGTGTGCACACCTCCATGTGGACACAGTCATTCTAACAGTTCAGTGTGCAAACCTCCATGTGGACACAGTCATTCTAACAGTTCAGTGTGCACACCTCCACAGGGACACTGTCATTCTAACAGTTCAGTGAGCAAAACTCCATGTGGGCACACTCATTCTAACAGTTCAGTGTGCACACCTCTATGTGGACACACTCATTCTAACAGTTCAGTGTGCACACCTCCATGTGGGCACACTCATTCTAACAGTTCAGTGTGCACACCTCCACAGGGACACACTCATTCTAACAGTTCAGTGTGCACACCTCCATGTGGGCACAGACATTTTAACAGTTCAGTGTGCACACCTCCATGTGGACACAATCATTCTAACAGTTCAGTGTGCAAACCTCCATGTGGACACATTCTAACAGTTCAGTTTGCACACCTCCACAGGGACACACTCATTCTAACAGTTCAGTGGGCACACCTCCATGTGGACATAATCATTCTAACAGTTCACTGTGCACACCTCCACAGGGACAAACTCATTCTAACAGTTCAGTGTGCACACCTCCATGTGGGCACACTCATTCTAACAGTTCAGTGTGCACACCTCCATGTGGACACAGTCATTCTAACAGTTCAGTGTGCAGAACACCATGTGGGCACACTCATTCTTACAGTTCAGTGTGCACACCTCCATGTGGACACAATCATTCTAACAGTTCAGCGTGCACACCTCCATGTGGACACACTCATTCTAACATTTCAGTGTGCACACCTCCACAGGGACACACTCATTCTAACAGTTCAGTGTGCACACCTCCATGTGGACACAGTCATTCTAACAGATCAGTGTGCACACTTCCATGTGGACACAATCATTCTAATAGTTCAGTGTGCACACCTCCATGTGGGCACACTCATTCCAACAGTTCCGTGTGTACACCTAAATGTGGACACACTCATTCTAACATTTCAGTGTGCACACCTCCATGTGGGCACACTCATTCTAACAGTTCAGTGTGCACACCTCCATGTGGGCACACTCATTCTAACAGTTCAGTGTGCACACCTCCATGTGGACACAGTCATTCTAACAGTTCAGTGTGCAAACCTCCATGTGGACACAGTCATTCTAACAGTTCAGTGTGCAAAACTCCATGTGGGCACACTCATTCTAACAGTTCAGTGTGCACACCTCCATGTGGACACTGTCATTCTAACAGTTCAGTGTGCAAAACTCCATGTGGGCACACTCATTCTAAAAGTTCAGTGTGCACACCTCCATGTGGACACTCTCATTCTAACAGTTCAAAGTGCACACCTCCATGTGGGCACACTCATTCTAACAGATCAGTGTGCACAACTCCATGTGGGCACACTCATTCTAACAATTCAGTGTTCACACCTCCACAGGGACACACTCATTCTAATAGTTCAGTGTGCACACCTCCATGTGGACACACTCATTCTAACAGTTCAGTGTGCACACCTCCATGTGGACACAATCATTCTAACAGTTCATTGTGCACACGTACATGTGGACAAACTCATTCTAACAGTTCAGTGTGCACACCTCCACAGGGATACACTCATTCTAACAGTTCAGTGTGCACACCTCCATGTGGACATAATCATTCTAACAGTTCAGTGTGCACACCTCCACAGGGACACTATCATTCTAACAGTTCAGTGTGCAAAACTCCATGTGGGCACACTCATTCTAACAGTTCATTGTGCACACCTCTATGTGGACACACTCATTCTAACAGTTCAGTGTGCACACCTCCATGTGGGCACACTCATTCTAACAGTTCAGTGTGCACACCTCCACAGGGACACACTCATTCTAACAGTTCAGTGTGCACACCTCCATATGGGCACAGACATTTTAACAGTTCAGTGTGCACACCTCCATGTGGACACAATCATTCTAACAGTTCAGTCTGCACACCTCCATGTGGACACATTCTAACAGTTCAGTTTGCACACCTCCACAGGGACACACTCATTCTAACAGTTCAGTGGGCACACCTCCATGTGGACATAATCATTCTAACACTTCACTGTGCACACCTCCACAGGGACACACTCATTCTAACAGTTCAGTGTGCACACCTGCATGAGGACACACTCATTCTAACAGATCAGTGTGCACACCTCCATGTGGGCACACTCATTTTAACAGTTCAGTGTGCACACCTCCATGTGGACACACTCATTCTAACAGTTCAGTGTGCAGAACACCATGTGTGCACACTCATTCTTACAGTTCAGTGTGCACACCTCCATGTGGACACAATCATTCTAACAGTTCAGCGTGCACACCTCCATGTGGACACACTCATTCTAACAGTTCAGTGTGCACACCTCCATGTGGACACACTCATTCTAACAGTTCAAAGTGCACACCTCCATGTGGACACAGTCATTCTAACAGTTCAGTGTGCACACCTCCATGTGGACACAATCATTCTAACAGTTCAGTGTGCACACCTCCATGTGGGCACACTCATTCCAACAGTTCCGTGTGTACACCTCCATGTGGACACACTCATTCTAACAGTTCAGTGTGCACACCTCCATGTGGGCACACTCATTCTAACAGTTCAGTGTGCACACCTCCATGTGGACACACTCATTCTAACAGTTCAGTGTGCAAACCTCCATGTGGACACAGTCATTCTAACAGTTCAGTGTGCAAAACTCCATGTGGGCACACTCATTCTAACAGTTCAGTGTGCACACCTCCATGTGGACACTGTCATTCTAACAGTTCAGTGTGCAAAACTCCATGTGGGCACACTCATTCTAACAGTTCAGTGTGCACAACTCCATGTGGGCACACTCATTCTAACAGTTCAAAGTGCCACACCTCCATGTGGGCACACTCATTCTAACAGATCAGTGTGCACAACTCCATGTTGGCACACTCATTCTAACAATTCAGTGTTCACTACCTCCACAGGGACACACTCATTCTAATAGTTCAGTGTGCACACCTCCATGTGGACACACTCATTCTAAACCAGTTCAGTGTGCACAACCTCTCCATGTGGACACACTCATTCTAAACAGTTCATTGTGCACACTCTACATGTGGACAAACTCATTCTAACAGTTCAGTGTGCACACCTCCACAGGGATACACTCATTCTATACAGTTCAGTGTGCACACCTCCATGTGGAATAATCATTCTAACAGTTCAGTGTGCACACCTCCACAGGGACACTGTCAGTCTAACAGTTCAGTGTGCAAAACTCCATGTGGGCACACTCATTCTAACAGTTCAGTGTGCACACTCTATGAGGACACACTCATATCTAAACAGTTCAGTGTGCACACCTCCATGTGGACACACTCATTCTAACAGTTCAGTGTGCACACCTCACAGGGACACACTCATTCTAACAGTTCAGTGTGCACACCTCATGTGGGCACAGACATTTTAAACAGTTCAGTGTGCACACCTCCATGTGGACACAATCATTCTAACAGTTCAGTGTGCACACCTCCATGTGGGACACATTCTACAGTTCAGTTTGCACACCTCCACAGGGACACACTCATTCTAACAGTTCAGTGGGGCACACCTACATGTGGACATAATCATTCTAACAGTTCACTGTGCACACCTCCACAGGGACACACTCATTCTAACAGTTCAGTGTGCACCACCTGCATGTGGACACAATCATTCTAACAGTTCAGTGTGCTCACCTCCACAGGGACACACTCATTCTAACAGTTCAGTGTGCACACCTCCATGTGGACACACTCATTCTAACAGTTCAATGTGCACACCTGCATGTGGACACACTCATTCTAACAGTTCAGTGTGCACACCTCCATGTGGACACACTCATTCTAAACAGTTCAGTGTGCACACTCCATGTGGACCACAGTCATTCTAACAGTTCTGTGTGCACACCTCCATGTGGGCACACTCATTCTAACAGTTCAGTGTGCACACCTCCACAGGGGACACACTCATTCTAACAGTTCAGTGTGCACACCTCCATGTGGACACACTCATTCTAACATTTCAGTGTGCACACCTCCATGTGGGACACACTCATTCTAACAGTTCAGTGTGCACACCTCCATGTGGACACACTCATTCTAACAGTTCAGTGTGCACACCTCCATGTGGGCACAATCATTCTAAAAGTTCAGTGTGCACACCTCCATGTGGGCACACTCATTCTAACAGTTCAGTGTGCACACCTCCATGTGGACACACTCATTCTAAGAGTTCAGTGTGCACACCTCCATATGGACACAGTCATTCTAACAGATTCAGTGTGCACAACTCCATGTGGGCACACTCATTCTAACAGATCAGTGTGCACAACTCCATGTGGGAAACACTCATTCTAACAATTCGTGTTCACACCTCCACAGGGACACACTCATTCTAATAGTTCAGTGTGCACACCTCCATGTGGACACTCTAATTCTAACAGTTCAGTGTGCACACCTCCATGTGGACACACTCATTCTAAGAGTTCAGTGTGCACACCTCCACAGGGATACACTCATTCTAACATTTCAGTGTGCACACCTCCATGTGGACACACTCATTCTAACAGTTCAGTGTGCACACCTCCATGTGGACACACTCATTCTAACAGTTCAGTGTGCACACCTCCATGTGGGCACAATCATTCTAAAAGTTCAGTGTGCACACCTCCATGTGGGCACACTCATTCTAACAGTTCAGTGTGCACACATCCATGTGTACACACTCATTCTAAGTGTTCAGTGTGCACACCTCCATATGGACACAGTCATTCTAACAGTTCAGTGTGCACAACTCCATGTGGGCACACTCATTCTAACAGTTCAGTGTGCACACCTCCATGTGGACACACCTCTTTCTAAGTGTTCAGTGTGCACACCTCACAGGGATACACTCATTCTAACAGTTCAGTGTGCACACCTCCATGTGGACATAATCATTCTAACAGTTCAGTGTGCACACCTCCACAGGACACTGTCATTCTAACAGTTCAGTGTGCAAAACTCCATGTGGGCACACTCATTCTAACAGTTCAGTGTGCACACCTCTATGTGGACACACTCATTCTAACAGTTCAGTGTGCACACCTCCATGTGGGCACACTCATTCTAACAGTTCAGTGTGCACACCTCCACAGGGACACACTCATTCTAACAGTTCAGTGTGCACACCTCCATGTGGACACACTCATTCTAACAGTTCAGTGTGCACACCTCCATGTGGACACAATCATTCTTACAGTACAGTGTGCACACCTCCATGTGGACACATTCTAACAGTTCAGTTTGCACACCTCCACAGGGACACACTCATTCTAACAGTTCAGTGGGCACACCTGCATGTGGACACAATCATTCTAACAGTTCAGTGTGCTCACCTCCACAGGGACACACTCATTCTAACAGTTCAGTGTGCACACCTCCATGTGGACACACTCATTCTAACAGTTCAATGTGCACACCTGCATGTGGACACACTCATTCTAACAGTTCAGTGTGCACACCTCCATGTGGACACACTCATTATAACAGTTCAGTGTGCACACCTCCATGTGGACACAGTCATTCTAACAGTTCAGTGTGCAAAACTCCATGTGGGCACACTCATTCTAACAGTTCAGTGTGCACACCTCCACAGGGACACACTCATTCTAACAGTTCAGTGTGCACACCTGCATGTGGGCACAGACATTTTAACAGTTCAGTGTGCACACCTCCATGTGGACACACTCATTCTAACAGTTCAATGTGCACACCTGCATGTGGACACACTCATTCTAACAGTTCAGTGTGCACACCTCCATGTGGACACACTCATTCTAACATTTCAGTGTGCACACCTCCATGTGGACACACTCATTCTAACAGTTAAGTGTGCACACCTCCATGTGGACACACTCATTCTAACAGTTCAGTGTGCACACCTCCATGTGGGCACAATCATTCTAAAAGTTCATTGTGCACACCTCCATGTGGGCACACTCATTCTAACAGTTCAGTGTGCACACCTCCATGTGGACACACTCATTCTAAGTGTTCAGTGTGCACACCTCCATATGGACACAGTCATTCTAACAGTTCAGTGTGCACAACTCCATGTGGGCACACTCATTCTAACAGTTCAGTGTGCACACCTCCATGTGGACACACTCATTCTAACAGTTCAGTGTGCACACCTCCATGTGGACACACTCATTCTAACAGATCAGTGTGCACAATTCCATGTGGGCACACTCATTCTAACAGTTCAGTATGAACACCTCCATGTGGACACAGTCATTCTAACAGTTCAGTGTGCAGAACACCATGTGGGCACACTCATTCTTACAGTTCAGTGTGCACACCTCCATGTGGACACACTCATTCTAACAGTTCAATGTGCACACCTGCATGTGGACACACTCATTCTAACAGTTCAGTGTGCACACCTCCATGTGGACACACTCATTATAACAGTTCAGTGTGCACACCTCCATGTGGACACAGTCATTCTAACAGTTCAGTGTGCAAAACTCCATGTGGGCACACTCATTCTAACAGTTCAGTGTGCACACCTCCACAGGGACACACTCATTCTAACAGTTCAGTGTGCACACCTGCATGTGGGCACAGACATTTTAACAGTTCAGTGTGCACACCTCCATGTGGACACACTCATTCTAACAGTTCAATGTGCACACCTGCATGTGGACACACTCATTCTAACAGTTCAGTGTGCACACCTCCATGTGGACACACTCATTCTAACATTTCAGTGTGCACACCTCCATGTGGACACACTCATTCTAACAGTTAAGTGTGCACACCTCCATGTGGACACACTCATTCTAACAGTTCAGTGTGCACACCTCCATGTGGGCACAATCATTCTAAAAGTTCATTGTGCACACCTCCATGTGGGCACACTCATTCTAACAGTTCAGTGTGCACACCTCCATGTGGACACACTCATTCTAAGTGTTCAGTGTGCACACCTCCATATGGACACAGTCATTCTAACAGTTCAGTGTGCACAACTCCATGTGGGCACACTCATTCTAACAGTTCAGTGTGCACACCTCCATGTGGACACACTCATTCTAACAGTTCAGTGTGCACACCTCCATGTGGACACACTCATTCTAACAGATCAGTGTGCACAATTCCATGTGGGCACACTCATTCTAACAGTTCAGTGTGAACACCTCCATGTGGACACAGTCATTCTAACAGTTCAGTGTGCAGAACACCATGTGGGCACACTCATTCTTACAGTTCAGTGTGCACACCTCCATGTGGACACACTCATTCTAACAGTTCAGTGTGCACACATCCATGTGGACACACTCATTCTAACAGTTCAAAGTGCACACCTCCATGTGGACACAGTCATTCTAACAGTTCAGTGTGCACACCTCCATGTGGACACAATCATTCTTACAGTTTAGTGTGCACACCTCCATGTGGGCACACTCATTCCAACAGTTCCGTGTGTACACCTCCATGTGGACACACTCATTCTAACATTTCAGTGTGCACACCTCCATGTGGGCACACTCATTCTAACAGTTCAGTGTGCAAACCTCCATGTGGACACACACATTCTAACAGTTCAGTGTGCACACCTCCATGTGAACACACTCATTCTAACAGTTCAGTGTGCACACCTCCACAGGGACACACTCATTCTAACAGTTCAGTGTGCACACCTCCATGTGGACACAGTCATTCTAACAGTTCAGTGTGCAAACCTCCATGTGCACACAGTCATTCTAACAGTTCAGTGTGCAAAACTCCATGTGGGCACACTCATTCTAACAGTTCAGTGTGCACACCTCCATGTGGACACTGTCATTCTAACAGTTCAGTGTGCAAAACTCCATGTGGGCACACTCATTCTAACAGTTCAGTGTGCACACCTCCATGTGGACACACTCATTCTAACAGTTCAGAGTGCACACCTCCATGTGGGCACACTCATTCTAACAGATCAGTGTGCACAACTCCATGTGGGCACACTCATTCTAACAATTCAGTGTTCACACCTCCACAGGGACACACTCATTCTAATAGTTCAGTGTGCACACCTCCATGTGGAAACTCTAATTCTAACAGTTTAGTGTGCACACCTCCATGTGGACACACTCATTCTAACAGTTAATTGTGCACACCTACATGTGGACAAACTCATTCTAACAGTTCAGTGTGCACACCTCCACAGGGATACACTCATTCTAACAGTTCAGTGTGCACACCTCCATGTGGTCATAATCATTCCAACAGTTCAGTGTGCACACCTCCACCGGGACACTGTCATTCTAACAGTTCAGTGTGCGAAACTCCATGTGGGCACACTCATTCTAACAGTTCAGTGTGCACACCTCTATGTGGACACACACATTCTAACAGTTCAGTGTGCACACCTCCATGTGGGCACACTCATTCTAACAGTTCAGTGTGCACACCTCCACAGGAACACACACATTCTAACAGTTCAGTGTGCACACCTCCATGTTGGCACAGACATTTTAACAGTTCAGTGTGCACACCTCCATGTGGACACAATCATTCTAACAGTTCAGTGTGCACACCTCCATGTGGACACATTCTAACAGTTCAGTTTGCACACCTCCACAGGGACACACTCATTCTAACAGTTCAGTGGGCACACCTCCATGTGGACATAATCATTCTAACAGTTCACTGTGCACACCTCCATGTGGGCACACTCATTCTAACAGTTCAGTGTGCCCACATCCATGTGGACACACTCATTCTAAGTGTTCAGTGTGCACACCTCCATATGGACACAGTCATTCTAACAGTTCAGTGTGCACAACTCCATGTGGGCACACTCATTCTAACAGTTCAGTGTGCACACCTCCATGTGGACACACTCATTCTAAGTGTTCAGTGTGCACACCTCCACAGGGATACACTCATTCTAACAGTTCAGTGTGCACACCTCCATGTGGACATAATCATTCCAACAGTTCAGTGTGCACACCTCCACAGGGACACTGTCATTCTAACAGTTCAGTGTGCAAAACTCCATGTGGGCACACTCATTCTAACAGTTCAGTGTGCACACCTCTATGTGGACACACTCATTCTAACAGTTCAGTGTGCACACCTCCATGTGGGCACACTCATTCTAACAGTTCAGTGTGCACACCTCCACAGGGACACACTCATTCTAACAGTTCAGTGTGCACACCTCCATGTGGGCACAGACATTTTAACAGTTCAGTGTGCACACCTCCATGTGGACACAATCATTCTTACAGTTCAGTGTGCACACCTCCATGTGGACACATTCTAACAGTTCAGTTTGCACACCTCCACAGGGACACACTCATTCTAACAGTTCAGTGTGCACACCTCCATGTGGGCACAATCATTCTAAAAGTTCATTGTGCACAACTCCATGTGGGCACACTCATTCTAACAGTTCAGTGTGCACACCTCCATGTGGACACACTAATTTTAACAGTTCAGTTTGCACACCTCAATGTGGACAAATTCTAACTCTTCAGTGTGCACACCTCCATGTGGACACACTCATTCTAACATTTCTGTGTGCACACCTCCACAGGGACACACTCATTCTAACAGTTCAGTGTTCACAACTCCATGTGGACACACTCATTCTAACAATTCAGTGTGCACCCCTCCATGTGGGCACACTCATTCTAACAGTTCAGTGTGCACACCTCCATGTGGACACACTCATTCTAACAGTTCAGTGTGCACACCTCCATGTGGACACACTCATTCTAAAAGTTCAGTGTGCACACCTCGAGGTGGACACACTCATTCTAACAGTTCAGTGTGCACACCTCCATGTGGACACACTCATTCTAACATTTCAGTGTGCACACCTCCATGTGGACAAATTCTAACAGTTCAGTGTGCACACTTCCATGTGGACACAATCATTCTAACATTTCAGTGTGCACACCTCCATATGGACACACTCATTCTAACAGTTCATTGTTCACACCTCCATGTGGACACACTCATTCTAACAGTTCAGTGTGCAAACCTCCATGTGGACACACTCATTCTAACAGTTCAAAGTGCACACCTCCATGTGGACACAGTCATTCTAACAGTTCAGTGTGCACACCTCCATGTGGACACAATCATTCTAACAGTTCAGTGTGCACACCTCCATGTGGGCACACTCATTCCAACAGTTCAGTGTGTACACCTCCATGTGGGCACAATCATTCTAACATTTCAGTGTGCACACCTCCTTGTGGGCACACTCATTCTAACAGTTCAGTGTGCAAACCTCCATGTGGACACAGTCATTCTAACAGTTCAGTGTGCACAACTCCATGTGTGCACACTCATTCTAACAGTTCAGTGTGCACACCTCCATGTGGACACTGTCATTCTAACAGTTCAGTGTGCAAAACTCCATGTGGGCACACTCATTCTAACAGTTCAGTGTGCACACCACCATGTGGACACACTCATTCTAACATTTCAGTCTGCACACCTACATGTGGGCACACTCATTCTAACAGATCAGTGTGCACAACTCCATGTGGGCACACTCATTCTAATTTCTGTGTTCACACCTCCACAGGGACACACTCATTCTAACAGTTCAGTGTGCACACCTCCATGTGGACACACTCATTCTAACAGTTCAGTGTGCACACCTCCATGTGGACACAAAAATTCTAACATTTCATTGTGCACACCTCCATGTGGACACACTCATTCTAACAGTTCAGTGTGCACACCTCCACAGGGACACTCATTCTAACAGTTCAGTGTGCACACCTCCATGTGGACATAATCATTCTAACAGTTCAGTGTGCACACCTCCACAGGGACACTGTCATTCTAACAGTTCAGTGTGCAAAACTCCATGTGGGCACACTCATTCTAAGAGTTCAGTGTGCACACCTCCATGTGGACACACTCATTCTTACAGTTCAGTGTGCACACCTCCATGTGGACACACTCATTCTAACAGTTCAGTGTGCACACCTCCATGTGGGCACACTCATTCTAACAGATCAGTGTGCACACCTCCATGTGGGCACACTCATTCTAACAGTTCAGTGTGCACACCTCCACAGGGACACACTCATTCTAACAGTTCAGTGTCCACACCTCCATGTGGGCACACTCATTCCAACAGTTCAGTGTGTACACCTCCATGTGGGCACAATCATTCTAACATTTCAGTGTGCACACCTCCTTGTGGGCACACTCATTCTAACAGTTCAGTGTGCAAACCTCCATGTGGACACAGTCATTCTAACAGTTCAGTGTGCACAACTCCATGTGTGCACACTCATTCTAACATTTCAGTGTGCACACCCCCATGTGGACACTGTCATTCTAACAGTTCAGTGTGCAAAACTCCATGTGGGCACACTCATTCTAACAGTTCAGTGTGCACACCACCATGTGGACACACTCATTCTAACATTTCAGTGTGCACACCTACATGTGGGCACACTCATTCTAACAGATCAGTGTGCACAACTCCATGTGGGCACACTCATTCTAATTTCTGTGTTCACACCTCCACAGGGACACACTCATTCTAACAGTTCAGTGTGCACACCTCCATGTGGACACACTCATTCTAACAGTTCAGTGTGCACACCTCCATGTGGACACAAAAATTCTAACATTTCATTGGGCACACCTCCATGTGGACACACTCATTCTAACAGTTCAGTGTGCACACCTCCACAGGGATACACTCATTCTAACAGTTCAGTGTGCACACCTCCATGTGGACACACTCATTCTAACAGTTCAGTGTGCACACCTCCATGTGGGCACACTCATTCTAACAGATCAGTGTGCACACCTCCATGTGGGCACACTCATTCTAACAGTTCAGTGTGCACACCTCCACAGGGACACACTCATTCTAACAGTTCAGTGTGCACACCACCATGTGGGCACAGTCATTTTAACAGTTCAGTGTACACACCTCCATGTGGACACAATCATTCTAACAGTTCAGTGTGCACACCTCCATGTGGACACATTCTAACAGTTCAGTTTGCACACCTCCACAGGGACACACTCATTCTAACAGTTCAGTGTGCACACCTGCATGTGGACACAATCATTCTAACAGTTCAGTGTGCACACCTCCACAGGGACACACTCATTCTAACAGTTCAGTGTGCACACCTCCACAGGGACACACTCATTCTAACAGTTCAGTGTGCACACCTGCATGTGGACACAATCATTCTAACAGTTCAGTGTGCACACCTCCACAGGGACACACTCATTCTAACAGTTCAGTGTGCACACCTCCATGTGGACACACTCATTCTAACAGTTCAGTGTGCACACCTCCATGTGGACACACTCATTCTAACAGTTCAGTGTGCACACCTCGATGTGGACACACTCATTCTAACAGTTCAGTGTGCACACCTCCATGTGGACAAATTCTAACACTTCAGTGTGCACACCTCCAAGTGGACACACTCATTCTAACATTTCAGTGTGCACAATTCCATGTGGACAAATTCTAACAGTTCAGTGTGCACACTTCCATGTGGACACACTCATTCTAACATTTCAGTGTGCACACCTCCATATGGACACACTCATTCTAACAGTTCAGTGTGCACACCTCCATGTGGACACACTCATTCTAACAGTTCAGTGTGCACACCTCCATGTGGACACACTCATTCTAACAGTTCAAAGTGCACACCTCCATGTGGACACAGTCATTCTAACAGTTCAGTGTGCACAACTCCATGTGGACACAATCATTCTAACAGTTCAGTGTGCACACCTCCATGTGGGCACACTCATTCCAACAGTTCAGTGTGTACACCTCCATGTGGGCACAATCATTCTAACATTTCAGTGTGCACACCTCCTTGTGGGCACACTCATTCTAACAGTTCAGTGTGCAAACCTCCATGTGGACACAGTCATTCTAACAGTTCAGTGTGCACAACTCCATGTGTACACACTCATTCTAACAGTTCAGTGTGCACACCTCCATGTGGACACTGTCATTCTAACAGTTCAGTGTGCAAAACTCCATGTGGGCACACTCATTCTAACAGTTCAGTGTGCACACCTCCATGTGGACACACTCATTCTAACATTTCAGTGTGCACACTTACATGTGGGCACACTCATTCTAACAGATCAGTGTGCACAACTCCATGTGGGCACACTCATTCTAATTTCTGTGTTCACACCTCCACAGGGACACACTCATTTTAACAGTTCAGTGTGCACACCTCCATGTGGACACACTCATTCTAACAGTTCAGTGTGCACACCTCCATGTGGACACAAAAATTCTAACATTTCATTGTGCACACCTCCATGTGGACACACTTATTCTAACAGTTCAGTGTGCACACCTCCACAGGGATACACTCATTCTAACAGTTCAGTGTGCACACCTCCATGTGGACATAATCATTCTAACAGTTCAGTGTGCACACCTCCACAGGGACACTGTCATTCTAACAGTTCAGTGTGCAAAACTCCATGTGGGCACACTCATTCTAACAGTTCAGTGTGCACACCTCCATGTGGACACACTCATTCTAACAGTTCAGTGTGCACACCTCCATGTGGACACACTCATTCTAACAGTTCAGTGTGCACACCTCCATGTGGGCACACTCATTCTAACAGATCAGTGTGCACACCTCCATGTGGGCACACTCATTCTAACAGTTCAGTGTGCACACCTCCACAGGGACACACTCATTCTAACAGTTCAGTGTGCACACCTCCATGTGGGCACAGTCATTTTAACAGTTCAGTGTGCACACCTCCATGTGGACACACTCATTCTAACAGTTCAGTGTGCACACCTCCATGTGGACACACTCATTCTAACAGTTCAGTGTGCACACCTCCATGTGGGCACACTCATTCTAACAGATCAGTGTGCACACCTCCATGTGGGCACACTCATTCTAACAGTTCAGTGTGCACACCTCCACAGGGACACACTCATTCTAACAGTTCAGTGTGCACACCTCCATGTGGACACACTCATTCTAACAGTTCAGTGTGCACACCTCCATGTGGACACACTCATTCTAACAGTTCAGTGTGCACACCTCCATGTGGACACAATCATTCTAACAGTTCAGTGTGCACACCTCCATGTGGACACATTCTAACAGTTCAGTTTGCACAACTCCACAGGGACACACTCATTCTAACAGTTCAGTGTGCACACCTGCATGTGGACACAATCATTCTAACAGTTCAGTGTGCACACCTCCACAGGGACACACTCATTCTAACAGTTCAGTGTGCACACCTCCACAGGGACACACTCATTCTAACAGTTCAGTGTGCACACCTGCATGTGGACACAATCATTCTAACAGTTCAGTGTGCACACCTCCACAGGGACTCACTCATTCTAACAGTTCAGTGTGCACACCTCCATGTGGACACACTCATTCTAACATTTCAGTGTGCACACCTCCATGTGGACACACTCATTCTAACAGTTCAGTGTGCACACCTCCATGTGGACACACTCATTCTAACAGTTCAGTGTGCCCACCTCCATGTGGGCACAGTCATTTTAACAGTTCAGTGTACACACCTCCATGTGGACACAATCATTCTTACAGTTCAGTGTGCACACCTCCATGTGGACACATTCTAACAGTTCAGTTTGCACACCTCCACAGGGACACACTCATTCTAACAGTTCAGTGTGCACACCTGCATGTGGACACAATCATTCTAACAGTTCAGTGTGCACACCTCCACAGGGACACACTCATTCTAACAGTTCAGTGTGCACACCTCCACAGGGACACACTCATTCTAACAGTTCAGTGTGCACACCTGCATTTGGACACAATCATTCTAACAGTTCAGTGTGCACACCTCCACAGGGACACACTCATTCTAACAGTTCAGTGTGCAGAGCGCCATGTGGACACACTCATTCTAACATTTCAGTGTGCACACCTCCATGTGGACACACTCATTCTAACAGTTCAGTGTGCACACCTCCATGTTGACACACTCATTCTAACAGTTCAGTGTGCACACCTCCATGTGGGCACAATCATTCTAAAAGTTCAGTGTGCACACCTCCATGTGGGCACACTCATTCTAACAGTTCAGTGTGCACATCTCCATGTGGACACACTAATTTTAACAGTTCAGTGTGCACACCTCAATGTGGACAAATTCTAACTCTTCAGTGTGCACACCTCCATGTGGACACACTCATTCTAACATTTCTGTGTGCACACCTCCACAGGGACACACTCATTCTAACAGTTCAGTGTGCACAACTCCATGTGGACACTCATTCTAACAATTCAGTGTGCACCCCTCCATGTGGGCACACTCATTCTAACAGTTCAGTGTGCACACCTCCATGTGGACACACTCATTCTAACAGTTCAGTGTGCACACCTCCATGTGGACACACTCATTCTAACAGTTCAGTGTGCACACCTCGATGTGGACACACTCATTCTAACAGTTCAGTGTGCACACCTCCATGTGGACAAATTCTAACACTTCAGTGTGCACACCTCCAAGTGGACACACTCATTCTAACATTTCAGTGTGCACAACTCCACAGGGACACACTCATTCTAACAGTTCAGTGTGCACACCTCCATGTGGACACACTCATTCTAACATTTCAGTGTGCACACCTCCATGTGGACAAATTCTAACAGTTCTGTGTGCACACTTCCATGTGGACACACTCATTCTAACATTTCAGTGTGCACACCTCCATATGGACACACTCATTCTAACAGTTCAGTGTGCACACCTCCATGTGGACACACTCATTCTAAAAGTTCAGTGTGCACACCTCCATGTGGACACACTCATTCTAACAGTTCAAAGTGCACACCTCCATGTGGACACAGTCATTCTAACAGTTCAGTGTGCACACCTCCATGTGGACACAATCATTCTAACAGTTCAGTGTGCACACCTCCATGTGGGCACACTCATTCCAACATTTCAGTGTGTACACCTCCATGTGGGCACAATCATTCTAACATTTCAGTGTGCACACCTCCTTGTGGGCACACTCATTCTAACAGTTCAGTGTGCAAACCTCCATGTGGACACAGTCATTCTAACAGTTCAGTGTGCACAACTCCATGTGTGCACACTCATTCTAACAGTTCAGTGTGCACACCTCCATGTGGACACACTCTTTCTAATATTTCAGTGTGCACACCTACATGTGGGCACACTCATTCTAACAGATCATTGTGCACAACTCCATGTGGGCACACTCATTCTAATTTCTGTGTTCATACCTCCACAGGGACACACTCATTCTAACAGTTCAGTGTGCACACCTCCATGTGGACACACTCATTCTAAAAGTACAGTGTGCACACCTCCATGTGGACACAAAAATTCTAACATTTCATTGTGCACACCTCCATGTGGACACACTCATTCTAACAGTTCAGTGTGCACACCTCCACAGGGATACACTCATTCTAACAGTTCAGTGTGCACACCTCCATGTGGACATAATCATTCTAACAGTTCAGTGTGCACACCTCCACAGGGACACTGTCATTCTAACAGTTCAGTGTGCAAAACTCCATGTGGGCACACTCATTCTAACAGTTCAGTGTGCACACCTCCATGTGGACACACTCATTCTAACAGTTCAGTGTGCACAACTCCATGTGGACACACTCATTCTAACAGTTCAGTGTGCACACCTCCATGTGGGCACACTCATTCTAACAGATCAGTGTGCACACCTCCATGTGGGCACACTCATTCTAACAGTTCAGTTTGCACACCTCCACAGGGACACACTCATTCTAACAGTTCAGTGTGCACACCTGCATGTGGACACAATCATTCTAACAGTTCAGTGTGCACACCTCCACAGGGACACACTCATTCTAACAGTTCAGTGTGCACACCTCCACAGGGACACACTCATTCTAACAGTTCAGTGTGCACACCTGCATTTGGACACAATCATTCTAACAGTTCAGTGTGCACACCTCCACAGGGACACACTCATTCTAACAGTTCAGTGTGCACACCTCCATGTGGACACACTCATTCTAACATTTCAGTGTGCACACCTCCATGTGGACACACTCATTCTAACAGTTCAGTGTGCACACCTCCATGTGGACACACTCATTCTAACAGTTCAGTGTGCACACCTCCATGTGGGCACAATCATTCTAAAAGTTCAGTGTGCACACCTTCATGTGGGCACACTCATTCTAACAGTTCAGTGTGCACACCTCCATGTGGACACACTCATTCTAAGTGTTCAGTGTGCACACCTCCATATGGACACAGTCATTCTAACAGTTCAGTGTGCACAACTCCATGTGGGCACACTCATTCTAACAGTTCAGTGTGCACACCTCCATGTGGACACACTCATTCTAACAGTTCAGTGTGCACACCTCCATGTGGACACACTCATTCTAACAGATCAGTGTGCACACCTCCATGTGGGCACACTCATTCTAACAGTTCAGTGTGCACACCTCCATGTGGACACAGTCATTCTAACAGTTCAGTGTGCAGAACACCATGTGGGCACACTCATTCTTACAGTTCAGTGTTCACACCTCCATGTGGACACAATCATTCTAACAGTTCAGCGTGCACACCTCCATGTGGACACACTCATTCTAACAGTTCAGTGTGCACACCTCCATGTGGACACACTCATTCTAACAGTTCAAAGTGCACACGTCCATGTGGACACAGTCATTCTAACAGTTCAGTGTGCACACCTCCATGTGCACACACTCATTCTAACAGTTCAGTGTGCACACCTCCATGTGGGCACACTCATTCCAACAGTTCCGTGTGTACACCTCCATGTGGACACACTCATTCTAACATTTCAGTGTGCACACCTCCATGTGGGCACACTCATTCTAACAGTTCAGTGTGCACACCTCCATGTGGACACAGTCATTCTAACAGTTCAGTGTGCAAACCTCCATGTGGACACAGTCATTCTAACAGTTCAGTGTGCACACCTCCACAGGGACACTGTCATTCTAACAGTTCAGTGAGCAAAACTCCATGTGGGCACACTCATTCTAACAGTTCAGTGTGCACACCTCTATGTGGACACACTCATTCTAACAGTTCAGTGTGCACACCTCCATGTGGGCACACTCATTCTAACAGTTCAGTGTGCACACCTCCACAGGGACACACTCATTCTAACAGTTCAGTGTGCACACCTCCATGTGGGCACAGACATTTTAACAGTTCAGTGTGCACACCTCCATGTGGACACAATCATTCTAACAGTTCAGTGTGCACACCTCCATGTGGACACATTCTAACAGTTCAGTTTGCACACCTCCACAGGGACACACTCATTCTAACAGTTCAGTGGGCACACCTCCATGTGGACATAATCATTCTAACAGTTCACTGTGCACACCTCCACAGGGACAAACTCATTCTAACAGTTCAGTGTGCACACCTGCATGTGGACACACTCATTCTAACAGATCAGTGTGCACACCTCCATGTGGGCACACTCATTCTAACAGTTCAGTGTGCACACCTCCATGTGGACACAGTCATTCTAACAGTTCAGTGTGCAGAACACCATGTGGGCACACTCATTCTTACAGTTCAGTGTGCACACCTCCATGTGGACACAATCATTCTAACAGTTCAGCGTGCACACCTCCATGTGGACACACTCATTCTAACATTTCAGTGTGCACACCAACACAGGGACACACTCATTCTAACAGTTCAGTGTGCACACCTCCATGTGGACACAGTCATTCTAACAGATCAGTGTGCACACTTCCATGTGGACACAATCATTCTAATAGTTCAGTGTGCACACCTCCATGTGGGCACACTCATTCCAACAGTTCCGTGTGTACACCTCCATGTGGACACACTCATTCTAACATTTCAGTGTGCACACCTCCATGTGGGCACACTCATTCTAACAGTTCAGTGTGCACACCTCCATGTGGGCACACTCATTCTAACAGTTCAGTGTGCACACCTCCATGTGGACACAGTCATTCTAACAGTTCAGTGTGCAAACCTCCATGTGGACACAGTCATTCTAACAGTTCAGTGTGCAAAACTCCATGTGGGCACACTCATTCTAACAGTTCAGTGTGCACACCTCCATGTGGACACTGTCATTCTAACAGTTCAGTGTGCAAAACTCCATGTGGGCACACTCATTCTAACAGTTCAGTGTGCACACCTCCATGTGGACACTCTCATTCTAACAGTTCAAAGTGCACACCTCCATGTGGGCACACTCATTCTAACAGATCAGTGTGCACAACTCCATGTGGGCACACTCATTCTAACAATTCAGTGTTCACACCTCCACAGGGACACACTCATTCTAACAGTTCAGTGTGCACACCTCCATGTGGACACACTCATTCTAAAAGTACAGTGTGCACACCTCCATGTGGACACAAAAATTCTAACATTTCATTGTGCACACCTCCATGTGGACACACTCATTCTAACAGTTCAGTGTGCACACCTCCACAGGGATACACTCATTCTAACAGTTCAGTGTGCACACCTCCATGTGGACATAATCATTCTAACAGTTCAGTGTGCACACCTCCACAGGGACACTGTCATTCTAACAGTTCAGTGTGCAAAACTCCATGTGGGCACACTCATTCTAACAGTTCAGTGTGCACACCTCCATGTGGACACACTCATTCTAACAGTTCAGTGTGCACAACTCCATGTGGACACACTCATTCTAACAGTTCAGTGTGCACACCTCCATGTGGGCACACTCATTCTAACAGATCAGTGTGCACACCTCCATGTGGGCACACTCATTCTAACAGTTCAGTTTGCACACCTCCACAGGGACACACTCATTCTAACAGTTCAGTGTGCACACCTGCATGTGGACACAATCATTCTAACAGTTCAGTGTGCACACCTCCACAGGGACACACTCATTCTAACAGTTCAGTGTGCACACCTCCACAGGGACACACTCATTCTAACAGTTCAGTGTGCACACCTGCATTTGGACACAATCATTCTAACAGTTCAGTGTGCACACCTCCACAGGGACACACTCATTCTAACAGTTCAGTGTGCACACCTCCATGTGGACACACTCATTCTAACATTTCAGTGTGCACACCTCCATGTGGACACACTCATTCTAACAGTTCAGTGTGCACACCTCCATGTGGACACACTCATTCTAACAGTTCAGTGTGCACACCTCCATGTGGGCACAATCATTCTAAAAGTTCAGTGTGCACACCTTCATGTGGGCACACTCATTCTAACAGTTCAGTGTGCACACCTCCATGTGGACACACTCATTCTAAGTGTTCAGTGTGCACACCTCCATATGGACACAGTCATTCTAACAGTTCAGTGTGCACAACTCCATGTGGGCACACTCATTCTAACAGTTCAGTGTGCACACCTCCATGTGGACACACTCATTCTAACAGTTCAGTGTGCACACCTCCATGTGGACACACTCATTCTAACAGATCAGTGTGCACACCTCCATGTGGGCACACTCATTCTAACAGTTCAGTGTGCACACCTCCATGTGGACACAGTCATTCTAACAGTTCAGTGTGCAGAACACCATGTGGGCACACTCATTCTTACAGTTCAGTGTTCACACCTCCATGTGGACACAATCATTCTAACAGTTCAGCGTGCACACCTCCATGTGGACACACTCATTCTAACAGTTCAGTGTGCACACCTCCATGTGGACACACTCATTCTAACAGTTCAAAGTGCACACGTCCATGTGGACACAGTCATTCTAACAGTTCAGTGTGCACACCTCCATGTGCACACACTCATTCTAACAGTTCAGTGTGCACACCTCCATGTGGGCACACTCATTCCAACAGTTCCGTGTGTACACCTCCATGTGGACACACTCATTCTAACATTTCAGTGTGCACACCTCCATGTGGGCACACTCATTCTAACAGTTCAGTGTGCACACCTCCATGTGGACACAGTCATTCTAACAGTTCAGTGTGCAAACCTCCATGTGGACACAGTCATTCTAACAGTTCAGTGTGCACACCTCCACAGGGACACTGTCATTCTAACAGTTCAGTGAGCAAAACTCCATGTGGGCACACTCATTCTAACAGTTCAGTGTGCACACCTCTATGTGGACACACTCATTCTAACAGTTCAGTGTGCACACCTCCATGTGGGCACACTCATTCTAACAGTTCAGTGTGCACACCTCCACAGGGACACACTCATTCTAACAGTTCAGTGTGCACACCTCCATGTGGGCACAGACATTTTAACAGTTCAGTGTGCACACCTCCATGTGGACACAATCATTCTAACAGTTCAGTGTGCACACCTCCATGTGGACACATTCTAACAGTTCAGTTTGCACACCTCCACAGGGACACACTCATTCTAACAGTTCAGTGGGCACACCTCCATGTGGACATAATCATTCTAACAGTTCACTGTGCACACCTCCACAGGGACAAACTCATTCTAACAGTTCAGTGTGCACACCTGCATGTGGACACACTCATTCTAACAGATCAGTGTGCACACCTCCATGTGGGCACACTCATTCTAACAGTTCAGTGTGCACACCTCCATGTGGACACAGTCATTCTAACAGTTCAGTGTGCAGAACACCATGTGGGCACACTCATTCTTACAGTTCAGTGTGCACACCTCCATGTGGACACAATCATTCTAACAGTTCAGCGTGCACACCTCCATGTGGACACACTCATTCTAACATTTCAGTGTGCACACCAACACAGGGACACACTCATTCTAACAGTTCAGTGTGCACACCTCCATGTGGACACAGTCATTCTAACAGATCAGTGTGCACACTTCCATGTGGACACAATCATTCTAATAGTTCAGTGTGCACACCTCCATGTGGGCACACTCATTCCAACAGTTCCGTGTGTACACCTCCATGTGGACACACTCATTCTAACATTTCAGTGTGCACACCTCCATGTGGGCACACTCATTCTAACAGTTCAGTGTGCACACCTCCATGTGGGCACACTCATTCTAACAGTTCAGTGTGCACACCTCCATGTGGACACAGTCATTCTAACAGTTCAGTGTGCAAACCTCCATGTGGACACAGTCATTCTAACAGTTCAGTGTGCAAAACTCCATGTGGGCACACTCATTCTAACAGTTCAGTGTGCACACCTCCATGTGGACACTGTCATTCTAACAGTTCAGTGTGCAAAACTCCATGTGGGCACACTCATTCTAACAGTTCAGTGTGCACACCTCCATGTGGACACTCTCATTCTAACAGTTCAAAGTGCACACCTCCATGTGGGCACACTCATTCTAACAGATCAGTGTGCACAACTCCATGTGGGCACACTCATTCTAACAATTCAGTGTTCACACCTCCACAGGGACACACATTCTAATAGTTCAGTGTGCACACCTCCATGTGGACACACTCATTCTAACAGTTCAGTGTGCACACCTCCATGTGGACACAATCATTCTAACAGTTCATTGTGCACACCTACATGTGGACAAACTCATTCTAACAGTTCAGTGTGCACACCTCCACAGGGATACACTCATTCTAACAGTTCAGTGTGCACACCTCCATGTGGACATAATCATTCTAACAGTTCAGTGTGCACACCTCCACAGGGACACTGTCATTCTAACAGTTCAGTGTGCAAAACTCCATGTGGGCACACTCATTCTAACAGTTCATTGTGCACACCTCTTTGTGGACACACTCATTCTAACAGTTCAGTGTGCACACCTCCATGTGGGCACACTCATTCTAACAGTTCAGTGTGCACACCTCCACAGGGACACACTCATTCTAACAGTTCAGTGTGCACACCTCCATATGGGCACAGACATTTTAACAGTTCAGTGTGCACACCTCCATGTGGACACAATCATTCTAACAGTTCAGTCTGCACACCTCCATGTGGACACATTCTAACAGTTCAGTTTGCACACCTCCACAGGGACACACTCATTCTAACAGTTCAGTGGGCACACCTCCATGTGGACATAATCATTCTAACAGTTCACTGTGCACACCTCCACAGGGACACACTCATTCTAACAGTTCAGTGTGCACACCTGCATGAGGACACACTCATTCTAACAGATCAGTGTGCACACCTCCATGTGGGCACACTCATTTTAACAGTTCAGTGTGCACACCTCCATGTGGACACACTCATTCTAACAGTTCAGTGTGCAGAACACCATGTGTGCACACTCATTCTTACAGTTCAGTGTGCACACCTCCATGTGGACACAATCATTCTAACAGTTCAGCGTGCACACCTCCATGTGGACACACTCATTCTAACAGTTCAGTGTGCACACCTCCATGTGGACACACTCATTCTAACAGTTCAAAGTGCACACCTCCATGTGGACACAGTCATTCTAACAGTTCAGTGTGCACACCTCCATGTGGACACAATCATTCTAACAGTTCAGTGTGCACACCTCCATGTGGGCACACTCATTCCAACAGTTACGTTTGTACACCTCCATGTGGACACACTCACTCTAACAGTTCAGTGTGCACACCTCCATGTGGGCACACTCATTCTAACAGTTCAGTGTGCACACCTCCATGTGGACACAGTCATTCTAACAGTTCAGTGTGCAAACCTCCATGTGGACACAGTCATTCTAACAGTTCAGTGTGCAAAACTCCATGTGGGCACACTCATTCTAACAGTTCAGTGTGCACACCTCCATGTGGACACTGTCATTCTAACAGTTCAGTGTGCAAAACTCCATGTGGGCACACTCATTCTAACAGTTCAGTGTGCACAACTCCATATGGGCACACTCATTCTAACAGTTCAAAGTGCACACCTCCATGTGGGCACACTCATTCTAACAGATCAGTGTGCACAACTCCATGTTGGCACACTCATTCTAACAATTCAGTGTTCACACCTCCACAGGGACACACTCATTCTAATAGTTCAGTGTGCACACCTCCATGTGGACACACTCATTCTAACAGTTCAGTGTGCACACCTCCATGTGGACACACTCATTCTAACAGTTCATTGTGCACACCTACATGTGGACAAACTCATTCTAACAGTTCAGTGTGCACACCTCCACAGGGATACACTCATTCTAACAGTTCAGTGTGCACACCTCCATGTGGACATAATCATTCTAACAGTTCAGTGTGCACACCTCCACAGGGACACTGTCATTCTAACAGTTCAGTGTGCAAAACTCCATGTGGGCACACTCATTCTAACAGTTCAGTGTGCACACCTCCATGTGGGCACAATCATTCTAAAAGTTCAGTGTGCACACCTCCACAGGGACACACTCATTCTAACAGTTCAGTGTGCACACCTCCACAGGGACACACTCATTCTAACAGTTCAGTGTGCACACCTCCATGTGGGCACAGACATTTTAACAGTTCAGTGTGCACACCTCCATGTGGACACAATCATTCTAACAGTTCAGTGTGCACACCTCCATGTGGACACATTCTAACAGTTCAGTTTGCACACCTCCACAGGGACACACTCATTCTAACAGTTCAGTGGGCACACCTCCATGTGGACATAATCATTCTAACAGTTCAATGTGCACACCTGCATGTGGACACACTCATTCTAACAGTTCAGTGTGCACACCTCCATGTGGACACACTCATTCTAACAGTTCAGTGTGCACAACTCCATGTGGACACAGTCATTCTAACAGTTCAGTGTGCACACCTCCATGTGGGCACACTCATTCTAACAGTTCAGTGTGCACACCTCCACAGGGACACACTCATTCTAACAGTTCAGTGTGCACACCTCCATGTGGACACACTCATTCTAACATTTCAGTGTGCACACCTCCATGTGGACACACTCATTCTAACAGTTCAGTGTGCACACCTCCATGTGGGCACACTCATTCTAACAGTTCAGTGTGCACACCTCCATGTGGGCACAATCATTCTAAAAGTTCAGTGTGCACACCTCCATGTGGGCACACTCATTCTAACAGTTCAGTGTGCACACCTCCATGTGGACACACTCATTCTAAGTGTTCAGTGTGCACACCTCCATATGGACACAGTCATTCTAACAGTTCAGTGTGCACAACTCCATGTGGGCACACTCATTCTAACAGATCAGTGTGCACAACTCCATGTGGGAACACTCATTCTAACAATTCAGTGTTCACACCTCCACAGGGACACACTCATTCTAATAGTTCAGTGTGCACACCTCCATGTGGACACTCTAATTCTAACAGTTTAAAGTGCACACGTCCATGTGGACACAGTCATTCTAACAGTTCAGTGTGCACACCTCCACAGGGATACACTCATTCTAACATTTCAGTGTGCACACCTCCATGTGGACACACTCATTCTAACAGTTCAGTGTGCACACCTCCATGTGGACACACTCATTCTAACAGTTCAGTGTGCACACCTCCATGTGGGCACAATCATTCTAAAAGTTCAGTGTGCACACCTCCATGTGGGCACACTCATTCTAACAGTTCAGTGTGCACACATCCATGTGGACACACTCATTCTAAGTGTTCAGTGTGCACACCTCCATATGGACACAGTCATTCTAACAGTTCAGTGTGCACAACTCCATGTGGGCACACTCATTCTAACAGTTCAGTGTGCACACCTCCATGTGGACACACTCTTTCTAAGTGTTCAGTGTGCACACCTCCACAGGGATACACTCATTCTAACAGTTCAGTGTGCACACCTCCATGTGGACATAATCATTCTAACAGTTCAGTGTGCACACCTCCACAGGGACACTGTCATTCTAACAGTTCAGTGTGCAAAACTCCATGTGGGCACACTCATTCTAACAGTTCAGTGTGCACACCTCTATGTGGACACACTCATTCTAACAGTTCAGTGTGCACACCTCCATGTGGGCACACTCATTCTAACAGTTCAGTGTGCACACCTCCACAGGGACACACTCATTCTAACAGTTCAGTGTGCACACCTCCATGTGGACACACTCATTCTAACAGTTCAGTGTGCACACCTCCATGTGGACACAATCATTCTTACAGTTCAGTGTGCACACCTCCATGTGGACACATTCTAACAGTTCAGTTTGCACACCTCCACAGGGACACACTCATTCTAACAGTTCAGTGGGCTCACCTGCATGTGGACACAATCATTCTAACAGTTCAGTGTGCTCACCTCCACAGGGACACACTCATTCTAACAGTTCAGTGTGCACACCTCCATGTGGACACACTCATTCTAACAGTTCAATATGCACACCTGCATGTGGACACACTCATTCTAACAGTTCAGTGTGCACACCTCCATGTGGACACACTCATTATAACAGTTCAGTGTGCACACCTCCATGTGGACACAGTCATTCTAACAGTTCAGTGTGCAAAACTCCATGTGGGCACACTCATTCTAACAGTTCAGTGTGCACACCTCCACAGGGACACACTCATTCTAACAGTTCAGTGTGCACACCTGCATGTGGGCACAGACATTTTAACAGTTCAGTGTGCACACCTCCATGTGGACACACTCATTCTAACAGTTCAATGTGCACACCTGCATGTGGACACACTCATTCTAACAGTTCAGTGTGAACACCTCCATGTGGACACACTCATTCTAACATTTCAGTGTGCACACCTCCATGTGGACACACTCATTCTAACAGTTAAGTGTGCACACCTCCATGTGGACACACTCATTCTAACAGTTCAGTGTGCACACCTCCATGTGGGCACAATCATTCTAAAAGTTCATTGTGCACACCTCCATGTGGGCACACTCATTCTAACAGTTCAGTGTGCACACCTCCATGTGGACACACTCATTCTTCGTGTTCAGTGTGCACACCTCCATATGGACACAGTCATTCTAACAGTTCAGTGTGCACAACTCCATGTGGGCACACTCATTCTAACAGTTCAGTGTGCACACCTCCATGTGGACACACTCATTCTAACAGTTCAGTGTGCACACCTCCATGTGGACACACTCATTCTAACAGATCAGTGTGCACAACTCCATGTGGGCACACTCATTCTAACAGTTCAGTGTGAACACCTCCATGTGGACACAGTCATTCTAACAGTTCAGTGTGCAGAACACCATGTGGGCACACTCATTCTTACAGTTCAGTGTGCACACCTCCATGTGGACACAGTCATTCTAACATTTCAGCGTGCACACCTCCATGTGGACACACTCATTCTAACAGTTCAGTGTGCACACATCCATGTGGACACACTCATTCTAACAGTTCAAAGTGCACACCTCCATGTGGACACAGTCATTCTAACAGTTCAGTGTGCACACCTCCATGTGGACACAATCATTCTAACAGTTCAGTGTGCACACCTCCATGTGGGCACACTCATTCCAACAGTTCCGTGTGTACACCTCCATGTGGACACACTCATTCTAACATTTCAGTGTGCACACCTCCATGTGGGCACACTCATTCTAACAGTTCAGTGTGCAAACCTCCATGTGGACACACACATTCTAACAGTTCAGTGTGCACACCTCCATGTGAACACACTCATTCTAACAGTTCAGTGTGCACACCTCCACAGGGACACACTCATTCTAACAGTTCAGTGTGCAAACCTCCATGTGCACACAGTCATTCTAACAGTTCAGTGTGCAAAACTCCATGTGGGCACACTCATTCTAACAGTTCAGTGTGCACACCTCCATGTGGACACTGTCATTCTAACAGTTCAGTGTGCAAAACTCCATGTGGGCACACTCATTCTAACAGTTCAGTGTGCACACCTCCATGTGGACACACTCATTCTAACAGTTCAGAGTGCACACCTCCATGTGGGCACACTCATTCTAACAGATCAGTGTGCACAACTCCATGTGGGCACACTCATTCTAACAATTCAGTGTTCACACCTCCACAGGGACACACTCATTCTAATAGTTCAGTGTGCACACCTCCATGTGGACACTCTAATTCTAACAGTTCAGTGTGCACACCTCCATGTGGACACACTCATTCTAACAGTTAATTGTGCACACCTACATGTGGACAAACTCATTCTAACAGTTCAGTGTGCACACCTCCACAGGGATACACTCATTCTAACAGTTCAGTGTGCACACCTCCATGTGGTCATAATCATTCTAACAGTTCAGTGTGCACACCTCCACCGGGACACTGTCATTCTAACAGTTCAGTGTGCGAAACTCCATGTGGGCACACTCATTCTAACAGTTCAGTGTGCACACCTCTATGTGGACACACACATTCTAACAGTTCAGTGTGCACACCTCCATGTGGGCACACTCATTCTAACAGTTCAGTGTGCACACCTCCACAGGAACACACACATTCTAACAGTTCAGTGTGCACACCTCCATGTTGGCACAGACATTTTAACAGTTCAGTGTGCACACCTCCATGTGGACACAATCATTCTAACAGTTCAGTGTGCACACCTCCATGTGGACACATTCTAACAGTTCAGTTTGCACACCTCCACAGGGACACACTCATTCTAACAGTTCAGTGGGCACACCTCCATGTGGACATAATCATTCTAACAGTTCACTGTGCACACCTCCATGTGGGCACACTCATTCTAACAGTTCAGTGTGCACACATCCATGTGGACACACTCATTCTAAGTGTTCAGTGTGCACACCTCCATATGGACACAGTCATTCTAACAGTTCAGCGTGCACAACTCCATGTGGGCACACTCATTCTAACAGTTCAGTGTGCACACCTCCATGTGGACACACTCATTCTAAGTGTTCAGTGTGCACACCTCCACAGGGATACACACATTCTAACAGTTCAGTGTGCACACCTCCATGTGGACATAATCATTCTAACAGTTCAGTGTGCACACCTCCACAGGGACACTGTCATTCTAACAGTTCAGTGTGCAAAACTCCATGTGGGCACACTCATTCTAACAGTTCAGTGTGCACACCTCTATGTGGACACACTCATTCTAACAGTTCAGTGTGCACACCTCCATGTGGGCACACTCATTCTAACAGTTCAGTGTGCACACCTCCACAGAGACACACTCATTCTAACAGTTCAGTGTGCACACCTCCATGTGGGCACAGACATTTTAACAGTTCAGTGTGCACACCTCCATGTGGACACAATCATTCTTACAGTTCAGTGTGCACACCTCCATGTGGACACATTCTAACAGTTCAGTTTGCACACCTCCACAGGGACACACTCATTCTAACAGTTCAGTGTGCACACCTCCATGTGGGCACAGACATTTTAACAGTTCAGTGTGCACACCTCCATGTGGACACACTCATTCTAACAGTTCAATGTGCACACCTGCATGTGGACACACTCATTCTAACAGTTCAGTGTGCACACCTCCATGTGGACACACTCATTCTAACATTTCAGTGTGCACACCTCCATGTGGACACAGTCATTCTAACAGTTAAGTGTGCACACCTCCATGTGGACACACTCATTCTAACAGTTCAGTGTGCACACCTCCATGTGGGCACAATCATTCTAAAAGTTCATTGTGCACACCTCCATGTGGGCACACTCATTCTAACAGTTCAGTGTGCACACCTCCATGTGGACACACTCATTCTAAGTGTTCAGTGTGCACACCTCCATATGGACACAGTCATTCTAACAGTTCAGTGTGCACAACTCCATGTGGGCACACTCATTCTAACAGTTCAGTGTGCACACCTCCATGTGGACACACTCATTCTAACAGTTCAGTGTGCACACCTCCATGTGGACACACTCATTCTAACAGATCAGTGTGCACAACTCCATGTGGGCACACTCATTCTAACAGTTCAGTGTGAACACCTCCATGTGGACACAGTCATTCTAACAGTTCAGTGTGCAGAACACCATGTGGGCACACTCATTCTTACAGTTCAGTGTGCACACCTCCATGTGGACACAGTCATTCTAACATTTCAGCGTGCACACCTCCATGTGGACACACTCATTCTAACAGTTCAGTGTGCACACCTCCATGTGGGCACACTCATTCTAACAGTTCAGTGTGCACACCTCCACAGGAACACACACATTCTAACAGTTCAGTGTGCACACCTCCATGTTGGCACAGACATTTTAACAGTTCAGTGTGCACACCTCCATGTGGACACAATCATTCTAACAGTTCAGTGTGCACACCTCCATGTGGACACATTCTAACAGTTCAGTTTGCACACCTCCACAGGGACACACTCATTCTAACAGTTCAGTGGGCACACCTCCATGTGGACATAATCATTCTAACAGTTCACTGTGCACACCTCCATGTGGGCACACTCATTCTAACAGTTCAGTGTGCACACATCCATGTGGACACACTCATTCTAAGTGTTCAGTGTGCACACCTCCATATGGACACAGTCATTCTAACAGTTCAGTGTGCACAACTCCATGTGGGCACACTCATTCTAACAGTTCAGTGTGCACACCTCCATGTGGACACACTCATTCTAAGTGTTCAGTGTGCACACCTCCACAGGGATACACTCATTCTAACAGTTCAGTGTGCACACCTCCATGTGGACATAATCATTCTAACAGTTCAGTGTGCACACCTCCACAGGGACACTGTCATTCTAACAGTTCAGTGTGCAAAACTCCATGTGGGCACACTCATTCTAACAGTTCAGTGTGCACACCTCTATGTGGACACACTCATTCTAACAGTTCAGTGTGCACACCTCCATGTGGGCACACTCATTCTAACAGTTCAGTGTGCACACCTCCACAGGGACACACTCATTCTAACAGTTCAGTGTGCACACCTCCATGTGGGCACAGACATTTTAACAGTTCAGTGTGCACACCTCCATGTGGACACAATCATTCTTACAGTTCAGTGTGCACACCTCCATGTGGACACATTCTAACAGTTCAGTTTGCACACCTCCACAGGGACACACTCATTCTAACAGTTCAGTGTGCACACCTCCATGTGGGCACAGACATTTTAACAGTTCAGTGTGCACACCTCCATGTGGACACACTCATTCTAACAGTTCAATGTGCACACCTGCATGTGGACACACTCATTCTAACAGTTCAGTGTGCACACCTCCATGTGGACACACTCATTCTAACATTTCAGTGTGCACACCTCCATGTGGACACACTCATTCTAACAGTTAAGTGTGCACACCTCCATGTGGACACACTCATTCTAACAGTTCAGTGTGCACACCTCCATGTGGCCACAATCATTCTAAAAGTTCATTGTGCACACCTCCATGTGGGCACACTCATTCTAACAGTTCAGTGTGCACACCTCCATGTGGACACACTCATTCTAAGTGTTCAGTGTGCACACCTCCATATGGACACAGTCATTCTAACAGTTCAGTGTGCACAACTCCATGTGGGCACACTCATTCTAACAGTTCAGTGTGCACACCTACATGTGGACACACTCATTCTAACAGTTTAGTGTGCACACCTCCATGTGGACACACTCATTTTAACAGATCAGTGTGCACAACTCCATGTGGGCACACTCATTCTAACAGTTCAGTGTGAACACCTCCATGTGGACACAGTCATTCTAACAGTTCAGTGTGCAGAACACCATGTGGGCACACTCATTCTTACAGTTCAGTGTGCACACCTCCATGTGGACACAGTCATTCTAACATTTCAGCGTGCACACCTCCATGTGGACACACTCATTCTAACAGTTCAGTGTGCACACATCCATGTGGACACACTCATTCTAACAGTTCAAAGTGCACACCTCCATGTGGACACAGTCATTCTAACAGTTCAGTGTGCACACCTCTATGTGGACACACTCATTCTAACAGTTCAGTGTGCACACCTCCATGTGGGCACACTCATTCTAACAGTTCAGTGTGCACACCTCCACAGGGACACACTCATTCTAACAGTTCAGTGTGCACACCTCCATGTGGGCACAGACATTTTAACAGTTCAGTGTGCACACCTCCATGTGGACACAATCATTCTTACAGTTCAGTGTGCACACCTCCATGTGGACACATTCTAACAGTTCAGTTTGCACACCTCCACAGGGACACACTCATTCTAACAGTTCAGTGTGCACACCTCCATGTGGGCACAGACATTTTAACAGTTCAGTGTGCACACCTCCATGTGGACACACTCATTCTAACAGTTCAATGTGCACACCTGCATGTGGACACACTCATTCTAACAGTTCAGTGTGCACACCTCCATGTGGACACACTCATTCTAACATTTCAGTGTGCACACCTCCATGTGGACACACTCATTCTAACAGTTAAGTGTGCACACCTCCATGTGGACACACTCATTCTAACAGTTCAGTGTGCACACCTCCATGTGGCCACAATCATTCTAAAAGTTCATTGTGCACACCTCCATGTGGGCACACTCATTCTAACAGTTCAGTGTGCACACCTCCATGTGGACACACTCATTCTAAGTGTTCAGTGTGCACACCTCCATATGGACACAGTCATTCTAACAGTTCAGTGTGCACAACTCCATGTGGGCACACTCATTCTAACAGTTCAGTGTGCACACCTCCATGTGGACACACTCATTCTAACAGTTCAGTGTGCACACCTCCATGTGGACACACTCATTCTAACAGATCAGTGTGCACAACTCCATGTGGGCACACTCATTCTAACAGTTCAGTGTGAACACCTCCATGTGGACACAGTCATTCTAACAGTTCAGTGTGCAGAACACCATGTGGGCACACTCATTCTTACAGTTCAGTGTGCACACCTCCATGTGGACACAGTCATTCTAACATTTCAGCGTGCACACCTCCATGTGGACACACTCATTCTAACAGTTCAGTGTGCACACATCCATGTGGACACACTCATTCTAACAGTTCAAAGTGCACCCCTCCATGTGGACACAGTCATTCTAACAGTTCAGTGTGCACACCTCCATGTGGACACAATCATTCTAACAGTTCAGTGTGCACACCTCCATGTGGGCACACTCATTCCAACAGTTCCGTGTGTACACCTCCATGTGGACACACTCATTCTAACATTTCAGTGTGCACACCTCCATGTGGGCACACTCATTCTAACAGTTCAGTGTGCAAACCTCCATGTGGACACACACATTCTAACAGTTCAGTGTGCACACCTCCATGTGAACACACTCATTCTAACAGTTCAGTGTGCACACCTCCACAGGGACACACTCATTCTAACAGTTCAGTGTGCACACCTCCATGTGGACACAGTCATTCTAACAGTTCAGTGTGCAAACCTCCATGTGCACACAGTCATTCTAACAGTTCAGTGTGCAAAACTCCATGTGGGCACACTCATTCTAACAGTTCAGTGTGCACACCTCCATGTGGACACTGTCATTCTAACAGTTCAGTGTGCAAAACTCCATGTGGGCACACTCATTCTAACAGTTCAGTGTGCACACCTCCATGTGGACACACTCATTCTAACAGTTCAGAGTGCACACCTCCATGTGGGCACACTCATTCTAACAGATCAGTGTGCACAACTCCATGTGGGCACACTCATTCTAACAATTCAGTGTTCACACCTCCACAGGGACACACTCATTCTAATAGTTCAGTGTGCACACCTCCATGTGGACACTCTAATTCTAACAGTTCAGTGTGCACACCTCCATGTGGACACACTCATTCTAACATTTAATTGTGCACACCTACATGTGGACAAACTCATTCTAACAGTTCAGTGTGCACACCTCCACAGGGATACACTCATTCTAACAGTTCAGTGTGCACACCTCCATGTGGACACACTAATTCTAACATTTCAGTGTGCACACCTCCACCGGGACACTGTCATTCTAACAGTTCAGTGTGCGAAACTCCATGTGGGCACACTCATTCTAACAGTTCAGTGTGCACACCTCTATGTGGACACACACATTCTAACAGTTCAGTGTGCACACCTCCATGTGGGCACACTCATTCTAACAGTTCGGTGTGCACACCTCCACAGGAACACACACATTCTAACAGTTCAGTGTGCACACCTCCATGTGGGCACAGACATTTTAACAGTTCAGTGTGCACACCTCCATGTGGACACAATCATTCTAACAGTTCAGTGTGCAAACCTCCATGTGGACACATTCTAACAGTTCAGTTTGCACACCTCCACAGGGACACACTCATTCTAACAGTTCAGTGGGCACACCTCCATGTGGACATAATCATTCTAACAGTTCACTGTGCACACCTCCATGTGGGCACACTCATTCTAACAGTTCAGTGTGCACACCTCCATTTGGACACACTCATTCTAACAGTTCACTGTGCACACCTCCACAGGGACACACTCATTCTAACAGTTCAGTGTGCACACCTGCATGTGGACACAATCATTCTAACAGTTCAGGGTGCACACCTCCACAGGGGCACACTCATTCTAACAGTTCAGTGTGCACACCTCCATGTGGACACACTCATTCTAACAGTTCAGTGTGCACACCTCCATGTGGACACAGTCATTCTAACAGTTCAGTGTGCAAAACTCCATGTGGACACACTCATTCTAACAGTTCAGGGTGCACACCTCCATGTGGACACACTCATTCTAACATTTCAGAGTACACACCTCCATGTGGGCACACTCATTCTAACAGATCAGTGTGCACAACTCCATGTAGGCACACTCATTCTAACAATCCAGTGTTCAAACCTCCACAGGGACACACTCATTCTAACAGTTCAGTGTGCACACCTCCATGTGGACACACTCATTCTAACAGTTCAGTGTGCACACCTCCATGTGGGCACACTCATTCTAACAGTTCAGTGTGCACACCTCCATGTGGACACACTCATTGTAACAGTTCAGTGTGCACACCTCCATGTGGACACACTCAATCTAACAGTTCAGTGTGCACACCTCCATGTGGACACAATCATTCTAACAGTTCAGTGTACACAACTGCATGTGGGCACACTCATTCTAACAGTTCAGTGTGCACACCTCCATGTGGACACACTCATTCTAACAGTTCAGTGTGCACACCTCCATGTGGGCACACTCATTCTAACAGTTCAATGTGCACACCTTCATGTGGACACACACATTCTAACATTTCAGTGTGCACAACTCCATGTTGACACACTCATTCTAACAGTTCAGTGTGCACAACTCCACAGGGACACACTCATTCTAACAGTTCAGTGTGCACACCTCCTTGTGGGCACAGTCATTCTAACAGTTCAATGTGCAAACCTCCATGTGGACAGTCATTCTATTAGTTCAGTGTGCACACCTCCATGTGGGCACACTCATTCTAACAGTTCAGTGTGCACACCTCCATGTGGACACAGTCATTCTAACAGTTCAGTGTGCACAACACCATGTGGGCACACTCATTCTAACAATTCAGTGTGCACACCTCCATGTGGACACACTCATTCTAACAGTTCAGTGTGCACACCTCCGTGTGGACACACTCATTCTAACAGTTCAGTGTGCATACCTCCGTGTGGGCACACTCATTCTAACATTTCAGTGTGCACACCTCCATGTGGACACACTCATTCTAACAGTTCATTGTGCACACCTACATGTGGACAAACTCATTCTAACAGTTCAGTGTGCACACCTCCACAGGGATACACTCATTCTAACAGTTCAGTGTGCACACCTCCATTTGGACATAATCATTCTAACAATTCAGTGTGCACACCTCCACAGGGACACTGTCATTCTAACAGTTCAGTGTGCAAAACTCCATGTGGGCACACTCATTCTAACAGTTTAGTGTGCACACCTCTATGTGGACACACTCATTCTAACAGTTCAGTGTGCACACCTCCATGTGGGCACACTCATTCTAACAGTTCAGTGTGCACACCTCCACAGGGACACACTCATTCTAACAGTTCAGTGTGCACACCTCCATGGGGGCACAGACATTTTAACAGTTCAGTGTGCACACCTCCATGTGGACACAATCATTCTAACAGTTCAGTGTGCACACCTCCATGTGGACACATTCTAACAGTTCAGTTTGCACACCTCCACAGGGACACACTCATTCTAACAGTTCAGTGGGCACACCTCCATGTGGACATAATCATTCTAACAGTTCACTGTGCACACCTCCACAGGGACAAACTCATTCTAACAGTTCAGTGTGCACACCTGCATGTGGACACACTCATTCTAACAGATCAGTGTGCACACCTCCATGTGGGCACACTCATTCTAACAGTTCAGTGTGCACACCTCCATGTGGACACAGTCATTCTAACAGTTCAGTGTGCAGAACACCATGTGGGCACACTCATTCTTACAGTTCAGTGTGCACACCTCCATGTGGACACAATCATTCTAACAGTTCAGCGTGCACACCTCCATGTGGACACACTCATTCTAACAGTTCAGTGTGCACACCTCCATGTGGACACACTCATTCTAACAGTTCAAAGTGCTCACCTCCATGTGGACACAGTCATTCTAACAGATCAGTGTGCACACTTCCATGTGGACACAATCATTCTAATAGTTCAGTGTGCACACCTCCATGTGGGCACACTCATTCCAACAGTTCCGTGTGTACACCTCCATGTGGACACACTCATTCTAACATTTCAGTGTGTACACCACCATGTGGGCACACTCATTCTAACAGTTCAGTGTGCACAACTCCATGTGGGCACACTCATTCTAACAGTTCAGTGTGCACACCTCCATGTGGACACAGTCATTCTAACAGTTCAGTGTGCAAACCTCCATGTGGACACAGTCATTCTAACAGTTCAGTGTGCAAAACTCCATGTGGGCACACTCATTCTAACAGTTCAGTGTGCACACCTCCATGTGGACACTGTCATTCTAACAGTTCAGTGTGCAAAACTCCTTGTGGGCACACTCATTCTAACAGTTCAGTGTGCACACCTCCATGTGGACACTCTCATTCTAACAGTTCAAAGTGCACACCTCCATGTGGGCACACTCATTCTAACAGATCAGTGTGCACAACTCCATGTGGGCACACTCATTCTAACAATTCAGTGTTCACACCTCCACAGGGACACACTCATTCTAATAGTTCAGTGTGCACACCTCCATGTGGACACACTCATTCTAACAGTTCAGTGTGCACACCTCCATGTGGACACAATCATTCTAACAGTTCATTGTGCACACCTACATGTGGACAAACTCATTCTAACAGTTCAGTGTGCACACCTCCACAGGGATACACTCATTCTAACAGTTCAGTTTGCACACCTCCATGTGGACATAATCATTCTAACAGTTCAGTGTGCACACCTCCACAGGGACACTGTCATTCTAACAGTTCAGTGTGCAAAACTCCATGTGGGCACACTCATTCTAACAGTTCATTGTGCACACCTCTATGTGGACACACTCATTCTAACAGTTCAGTGTGCACACCTCCATGTGGGCACACTCATTCTAACAGTTCAGTGTGCACACCTCCACAGGGACACACTCATTCTAACAGTTCAGTGTGCACACCTCCATATGGGCACAGACATTTTAACAGTTCAGTGTGCACACCTCCATGTGGACACAATCATTCTAACAGTTCAGTGTGCACACCTCCATGTGGACACATTCTAACAGTTCAGTTTGCACACCTCCACAGGGACACACACATTCTAACAGTTCAGTGGGCACACCTCCATGTGGACATAATCATTCTAACAGTTCACTGTGCACACCTCCACAGGGACAAACTCATTCTAACAGTTCAGTGTGCACACCTGCATGAGGACACACTCATTCTAACAGATCAGTGTGCACACCTCCATGTGGGCACACTCATTTTAACAGTTCAGTGTGCACACCTCCATGTGGACACACTCATTCTAACAGTTCAGTGTGCAGAACACCATGTGGGCACACTCATTCTTACAGTTCAGTGTGCACACCTCCATGTGGACACAATCATTCTAACAGTTCAGAGTGCACACCTCCATGTGGACACACTCATTCTAACAGTTCAGTGTGCACACCTCCATGTGGACACACTCATTCTAACAGTTCAAAGTGCACACATCCATGTGGACACAGTCATTCTAACAGTTCAGTGTGCACACCTCCATGTGGACACAATCATTCTAACAGTTCAGTGTGCACACCTCCATGTGGGCACACTTTTCCAACAGTTCCGTGTGTACACCTCCATGTGGACACACTCATTCTAACAGTTCAGTGTGCACACCTCCATGTGGGCACACTCATTCTAACAGTTCAGTGTGCACACCTCCATGTGGACACAGTCATTCTAACAGTTCAGTGTGCAAACCTCCATGTGGACACAGTCATTCTAACAGTTCAGTGTGCAAAACTCCATGTGGGCACACTCATTCTAACAGTTCAGTGTGCACACCTCCATGTGGACACTGTCATTCTAACAGTTCAGTGTGCAAAACTCCATGTGGGCACACTCATTCTAACAGTTCAGTGTGCACAACTCCATGTGGGCACACTCATTCTAACAGTTCAAAGTGCACACCTCCATGTGGGCACACTCATTCTAACAGATCAGTGTGCACAACTCCATGTTGGCACACTCATTCTAACAATTCAGTGTTCACACCTCCACAGGGACACACTCATTCTAATAGTTCAGTGTGCACACCTCCATGTGGACACACTCATTCTAAGTGTTCAGTGTGCACACCTCCATATGGACACAGTCATTCTAACAGTTCAGTGTGCACAACTCCATGTGGGCACACTCATTCTAACAGTTCAGTGTGCACACCTCCATGTGGACACACTCATTCTAAGTGTTCAGTGTGCACACCTCCACAGGGATACACTCATTCTAACAGTTCAGTGTGCACACCTCCATGTGGACATAATCATTCTAACAGTTCAGTGTGCACACCTCCACAGGGACACTGTCATTCTAACAGTTCAGTGTGCAAAACTCCATGTGGGCACACTCATTCTAACAGTTCAGTGTGCACACCTCTATGTGGACACACTCATTCTAACAGTTCAGTGTGCACACCTCCATGTGGGCACACTCATTCTAACAGTTCAGTGTGCACACCTCCACAGGGACACACTCATTCTAACAGTTCAGTGTGCACACCTCCATGTGGGCACAGACATTTTTACAGTTAAGTGTGCACACCTCCATGTGGACACAATCATTCTTACAGTTCAGTGTGCACACCTCCATGTGGACACATTCTAACAGTTCAGTTTGCACACCTCCACAGGGACACACTCATTCTAACAGTTCAGTGGGCACACCTGCATGTGGACACAATCATTCTAACAGTTCAGTGTGCTCACCTCCACAGGGACACACTCATTCTAACAGTTCAGTGTGCACACCTCCATGTGGACACACTCATTATAACAGTTCAGTGTGCACACCTCCATGTGGACACAGTCATTCTAACAGTTCAGTGTGCAAAACTCCATGTGGGCACACTCATTCTAACAGTTCAGTGTGCACACCTCCACAGGGACACACTCATTCTAACAGTTCAGTGTGCACACCTCCATGTGGGCACAGACATTTTAACAGTTCAGTGTGCACACCTCCATGTGGACACACTCATTCTAACAGTTCAATGTGCACACCTGCATGTGGACACACTCATTCTAACAGTTCAGTGTGCACACCTCCATGTGGACACACTCATTCTAACATTTCAGTGTGCACACCTCCATGTGGACACACTCATTCTAACAGTTAAGTGTGCACACCTCCATGTGGACACACTCATTCTAACAGTTCAGTGTGCACACCTCCATGTGGGCACAATCATTCTAAAAGTTCATTGTGCACACCTCCATGTGGGCACACTCATTCTAACAGTTCAGTGTGCACACCTCCATGTGGACACACTCATTCTAAGTGTTCAGTGTGCACACCTCCATATGGACACAGTCATTCTAACAGTTCAGTGTGCACAACTCCATGTGGGCACACTCATTCTAACAGTTCAGTGTGCACACCTCCATGTGGACACACTCATTCTAACAGTTCAGTGTGCACACCTCCATGTGGACACACTCATTCTAACAGATCAGTGTGCACAACTCCATGTGGGCACACTCATTCTAACAGTTCAGTGTGAACACCTCCATGTGGACACAGTCATTCTAACAGTTCAGTGTGCAGAACACCATGTGGGCACACTCATTCTTACAGTTCAGTGTGCACACCTCCATGTGGACACAGTCATTCTAACATTTCAGCGTGCACACCTCCATGTGGACACACTCATTCTAACAGTTCAGTGTGCACACCTCCATGTGGACACAATCATTCTAACAGTTCAGTGTGCACACCTCCATGTGGGCGCACTCATTCCAACAGTTCCGTGTGTACACCTCCATGTGGACACACTCATTCTAACATTTCAGTGTGCACACCTCCATGTGGGCACACTCATTCTAACAGTTCAGTGTGCAAACCTCCATGTGGACACACACATTCTAACAGTTCAGTGTGCACACCTCCATGTGAACACACTCATTCTAACAGTTCAGTGTGCACACCTCCACAGGGACACACTCATTCTAACAGTTCAGTGTGCACACCTCCATGTGGACACAGTCATTCTAACAGTTCAGTGTGCAAACCTTCATGTGCACACAGTCATTCTAACAGTTCAGTGTGCAAAACTCCATGTGGGCACACTCATTCTAACAGTTCAGTGTGCACACCTCCATGTGGACACTGTCATTCTAACAGTTCAGTGTGCAAAACTCCATGTGGGCACACTCATTCTAACAGTTCAGTGTGCACACCTCCATGTGGACACACTCATTCTAACAGTTCAGAGTGCACACCTCCATGTGGGCACACTCATTCTAACAGATCAGTGTGCACAACTCCATGTGGGCACACTCATTCTAACAATTCAGTGTTCACACCTCCACAGGGACACACTCATTCTAATAGTTCAGTGTGCACACCTCCATGTGGACACTCTAATTCTAACAGTTCAGTGTGCACACCTCCATGTGGACACACTCATTCTAACAGTTAATTGTGCACACCTACATGTGGACAAACTCATTCTAACAGTTCAGTGTGCACACCTCCACAGGGATACACTCATTCTAACAGTTCAGTGTGCACACCTCCACAGGGATACACTCATTCTAACAGTTCAGTGTGCACACCTCCACAGGGACACACTCATTCTAACAGTTCATTGTGCACACCTCCATGTGGGCACAGTCATTTTAACAGTTCAGTGTACACACCTCCATGTGGACACAATCATTCTAACAGTTCAGTGTGCACACCTCCATGTGGACACATTCTAACAGTTCAGTTTGCACACCTCCACAGGGACACACTCATTCTAACAGTTCAGTGTGCACACCTGCATGTGGACACAATCATTCTAACAGTTCAGTGTGCACACCTCCACAGGGACACACTCATTCTAACAGTTCAGTGGGCACACCTCCACAGGGACACACTCATTCTAACAGTTCAGTGTGCACACCTGCATGTGGACACAATCATTCTAACAGTTCAGTGTGCACACCTCCACAGGGACACACTAATTCTAACAGTTCAGTGTGCACACCTCCATGTGGACACACTCATTCTAACATTTCAGTGTGCACACCTCCATGTGGACACACTCATTCTAACAGTTCAGTGTGCACACCTCCATGTGGACACACTCATTCTAACAGTTCAGTGTGCACACCTCCATGTGGGCACAATCATTCTAAAAGTTCAGTGTGCACACCTCCATGTGGGCACACTCATTCTAACAGTTCAGTGTGCACACCTCCATGTGGACACACTCATTCTAAGTGTTCAGTGTGCACACCTCCATATGGACACAGTCATTCTAACAGTTCAGTGTGCACAACTCCATGTGGGCACACTCATTCTAACAGTTCAGTGTGCACACCTCCATGTGGGCACACTCATTCTAACAGTTCAGTGTGCACACCTCCATGTGGACACAGTCATTCTAACAATTCAGTGTGCAGAACACCATGTGGGCACACTCATTCTTACAGTTCAGTGTGCACACCTCCATGTGGACACAATCATTCTAACAGTTCAGCGTGCACACCTCCATGTGGACACACTCATTCTAACAGTTCAGTGTGGACACCTCCTTGTGGGCACAGTAATTTTATCAGTTCAGTGTGCACACCTCCATGTGGACACATTCCTTCTAACAGTTCAGTGTACACACCTCCATGAGGACACACTCATTCTAACAGTTCATTGTGAACAACTCCATGTGGACACACTCATACTAACAGTTCAGTGTGGACACCTTAATGTGTTCAGAGTCATTTTAACAGTTCAGTGTGCACACCTCCATGTGGACACAATCATTCTAACAGTTCAGTGTGCACACCTCCATGTGGACACATCCTAACAGTTCGGTGTGCACACCTCCATGTGGACACACTCATTCTAACAATTCAGTGGGCACACTTCCATGTGGACACACCCAATCTAACAGTTTAGTGTGCACACCTCCATGTGGACACTCTCATTCTAACAGTTCAGTGTGCACACCTCCATGTGGACACACTCATACTAACAATACAGTGTGCACACCTCCATGTGGACACACTCATTCTAAAAGTTCAGTGTGCACACCTCCATGTTGACACACTCATTCTAACAGTTCAGTGATCACACCTCCACAGGGACACACTCATTCTAACAGTTCAGTGTGCACACTTCTATGTGGGCACACTCATTCTAACAGTTCAGTGTGCACACCTCCATGTGGGCACACTCATTCTAACAGTTCAGTGTGCAACCGCCATGTGGGCATACTCATTCTAACAGTTCAGTGTGCACACCTCCATTTTGACACACTCATTCTAACAGTTCAGTGTGCACACCTCCATATAAACACAGTCATTCTAACAGTTCATTGTGCACAACTCCATGTGGCCACACTCATTCTAACAGTTCAGTGTGCACACCTCCATGTGGACACACTCATTCTAACAGTTCAGTGTGCACACCTCCATGTTGACACACTCATTCTAACAGTTCAGTGTGCACACCTCCATGTGGACAAATTCTAACACTTCAATGTGCACACCTCCATGTGGACACACTCATTCTTACAGTTCAGTGTGCACACTGCCATGTGGACACACTCATTCTAACAGTTTAGTTTGCACACCTCCATGTGGACACACACATTCTATCAGTTCAGTGTGCACACCTCCATGTGGACACACTCATTCTAACAGTTCAGTGTGCACACCTCCATGTGCATAAATTCTAACACTTCGGTGTGCACACCTCCATGTGGACACACTCATTCTAACAGTTCAGTGTGGACACCTCCATGTGGGCACAGACATTTTAACAGTTCAGTGTGCACACCACCATGTGGACACAATCATTCTAACAGTTCAGTGTGCACACCTCCATGTGGACACATTCTAACAGTCCAGTGTGCACACCTCCATGTGGACACACTCATTCTAACAGTTCAGTGTGCACACCTCCAAGTGGGCACACTCATTCTAACAGTTCATTGTGCACACCTCCATGTGGACACACTCATTCTAACAGTTCAGGGTGCACACCTCCATGTGGACACACTCATTCCAACAGTTCAGTGTGCACACCTCCACAGGGATACACTCATTCTAACAGTTCAGTGTGCACACCTCCATGTGGACACACTCATTTTAACAGTTCAGTGTGCACACCTCCATGTGGACACACTCATTCTAACAGTTCAGTGTGCACACCTCCATATGGACACACTCATTCTAACAATTCAGTGTGCACACCTCTACAGGGATACACTCATTCTAACAGTTCAGTGTGCACACCTCCATGTGGACACACTCATTCTAACATTTCAGTGTGCACACCTCCACAGGGACACACTCATTCTAACAGTTCACTGTGCACACCTCCATGTGGACACACTCATTCTAACAGTTCAGTGTGCACACCTCCATGTGGACACACTCATTCTAACAGTTCAGTGTGCACACCTCCATGTGGACACACTCATTCTAACAGTTCAGTTTGCACACCTCCATGTGGACACACACATTCTATCAGTTCAGTGTGCACACCTCCATGTGGACACACTTATTCTAACAGTTCAGTGTGCACACCTCCATGTGGACACACTCATTCTAACAGTTCAGTGTGCACACCTCCATGTGGGCACAGACATTTTAACAGTTCAGTGTGCACACCTCAATGTGGACACAATCATTCTAACAGTTCAGTGTGCACACCTCCATGTGGACACATTCTAACAGTTCAGTTTGCACACCTCCACAGGGACACACTCATTCTAACAGTTCAGTGTGCACACCTCCATGTGGACATAATCATTCTAACAGTTCACTGTGCACACCTCCATGTGGGCACACTCATTCTAACAGTTCAGTGTGCACACCTCCATGTGGACACACTCATTCTAACAGTTCACTGTGCACACCTCCACAGGGACACACTCATTCTAACAGTTCAGTGTGCACACCTGCATGTGGACACAATCATTCTAACAGTTCAGGGTGCACACCTCCACAGGGACACACTCATTCTAACAGTTCAGTGTGCACACCTCCATGTGGACACACTCATTCTAACAGTTCAGTGTGCACACCTCCATGTGGACACAGTCATTCTAACAGTTCAGTGTGCAAAACTCCATGTGGGCACACTCATTCTAACAGTTCAGTGTGCACACCTCCATGTGGACACACTCATTCTAACAGTTCAGAGTACACACCTCCATGTGGGCACACTCATTCTAACAGATCAGTGTGCACAACTCCATGTGGGCA